>NC_050184.1:25340342-25367842 GCF_008315115.2 Sander lucioperca | reverse complement strand
TCTTTATTCCCCCTCTGTCTCTTTAGGGAGCCTGTGGCTGCTCGTCTGCATGGCTAATCATAGCATTGTGTTAATTATCGCTTCACAGCTAGCCCCAAGCAAAGACATACACAACAGCACATACACACACACACACACACACACACACACACACACACACACACGCACACACACACACACACACACACACACACACACAGGCACACAGTCTTTCTCTCATACGTAGATGCCCACATTTACACACACTCACTGTATCCTCCTTGGCTGTCAACCAACCTCAGATTTATTTTGTCTAGGGGAGAAAAGATCCCACTGCTAAACTCAAACACACACTTATGTCTTACCTATCTGAGCAAACTGGCTACACCTGAACCCAGCAGTATGAAAACACAAACACACATACACGCACAGTTACACACACAGGACACCGGCTGCATTATTCATTCCCCCAAATTGGGAACACCAGTTGTGTGCTCACACACAATAAACAGAGATGAATTCATCAGAAATCTCCCAAGTGCAGAAAATATGAAAAATTTAATCATACCACAGAATAAAAATTCATAAGGAAATGTACAAAATCAATATTTTATGCTACTTACTGTACCTATTCTTTATTACAAACCTATTCAGGAACAAGCATTAAAAATTAAAGCTGGCAGAAAAGACGGGAGGCAGGAGAAAGGACGGATAGAGAAGAGGAGGGAGGAGGGTACTGCAAGGGACCTACGAGTTCAAAAGCAATACTGTTTCATTCATGTTTAAAGGCACTTTTTTGTTTCTCTAAGAGCCACTGAAGCAGTTTTGAAACAGGCACAAATGCTTTGATAGATTGAGCGTTCTGAGCAGCCAAGGCGCTGTCAACATAAATAGTGATAAAGAAGTGGGGGAAATTTTTTCAACTCGAGTTTTCAAGGTTATGGCCCATGACAATGATTTGAAGGCACCACTTGCTCTGCTGCATACTGGTTATGCATGGACAGTTGCGTGTCTGCCCACAACACGTTAATGAAAACAGTGGAGTGCGCATATTCATGCAGCAGTACTGTATGTTTTGCAGAAAGCTTTGTAGAAAGCTTTGTTTCATGCATTAGCACTTAAGGTGAATTGTGCAGTCACGCTCAGACCAACATAGAGCATGTGCTGTGTATGTTGTATGTGTTGGCTAATCTATTCTGCACTTTTCTGCTTCATATCATTTATATTGGTCTTCTTTAACAGCACTTTACACACACTCTCTGTCCTTTAACCTCCCTTTACTTTTTCACTGCATTCAACTCCTGCTCTTAACCATTTCATAAGTCACATTTATGTCACTGTAATAAGGCCGGCTGCACACTGGGTGCGTGGCGTGAGCGTGTCAACTGCGTGGCGTGTCCGTTTTTATTTTGGCACCCATGTTAACAGGTTAGAGCTTGCACACTGCCTGCGTGACACGCACATCTCAGGCACGGCTCGAGCCGCGCCGAAAACGCGTGCATGCTGGAAATAAGACCGACGCCTATTTTTCACGCGACACGGAAGCATGTTGAAAGCGTTTCCAGGCAAAATAGAATACGAAAAGATGTTTATATGTCATTTTGACACAAATACATTTAATAAATGACATTTGGATGTTTGAAAGTCTCTAGGTTTTGACAGAAATGCCGTAGTAATTATAAGTAATTATTAGGGCTGTCAAACGATTAATTTGAATTGAATCAATGCAGGGGGGCCTCCAAATTATTGTTAATTTTGGAAAGTTTTTTCAGAAATTAAAAAGTCTTAACATGACTCCAACAATATTATAAGCAAATATAAATCCCCACTGCTTACTGGCCTAGCTGGTCACTAATTCAATCCACAGATACATTAAATCCTAAGGATTCACTGTGCCACATGTATGTTTTAACATTAAAACATGATTTATAAACCATGCAAACAATTATTAGGCTTTTTTAAAAGCTTAGTATTCTATGCAAAAAAGGTATGTATAAAGGCTTTAAGCCGCCCTACACGTTATTGTAGACCCAGTTTATTATGCAATTTCATTTTATACAGTATATGTAGTAGGGGGTCCCTGCTCCATCTCTTTTTCAGTTAAGGGGTCCTTGGCTTAAAAAACATTGAAGACCCCTGCCATAGATGACAAAAACCTCGTACACATGACTACATGTGGCTACACATGGCTGCCTGTCAGACCATCACTTTGGTCAGAGTGAAACAATGACAAATACTGTATTATATGGATTGAAATCTGGTAAATAATTGACCTTTCATCTAGCAGGTCAAATGTTTCACTTGTCCAACATGTTAGTTCAAAACAACAACCAATTACCAAATTACCATCAGATATACTTATAGCCAGTAGGTGATTTGAGGAGAGATGCCATTCCCCTTGCTTGCAAAATGACAAAGACTCATCTATCCTTAATCTGACTGAGGTTTGTGCAAGTTAGAATCTATGGCCCGACCATGGCTCTGATATAGTAGTAGCCTTACTGTGCTGTGTATTGATAAATCCATGGCCTTGTCCATGGTGCTGAAGTAGCAGACGTATTTGTAATTGCGCCTTTTCTCACCCTTCTGTCATTTTCATCTTAGATTGCTAATATTCTCTAACGATAGCTTATATAGGGGGTTACTTAAAAGAACCAGTCTTCTCATCACTAGGGTGCTCCCTATTGTTAAAATTAAACAAATTGCTTACTGCTTATAGCTTGATGCTAGCTTTGAAAATGCATTCTAGTGCCACCTTTTGGCCAACTGTCTTAATTTAACCAACGAGTGGCAAGGAGCTAAATATATAATAATAAAATTTATATTTGCATGAGACTAGTAATACCTAGGGACCTCTAGTAATTTGAAATAATTGTGGATGTCGCCTATGCAATCTGCCATGTCTGTAATTTGTCAATAAATTCCACCACAAGTTACCTACCACCTTTCACCAAACACAGAGGTCATGTGATAGTATAAGTCCCGTGTGAATCGGCATTTCGATGATTTGGGGTCGTAATGGCTGCGTTGACAATTATTTTCTAATGTGACAGTTTTATTGCTTCACTTGTTTTTAATGTGCTTAATGTACTGGTTTTATTGTAAAGTGTCTTTGAGTTCTTTGAAAAGCGTTATATAAATAAAATGTATTATTATTATTATTATTATTATATGGAGGTTTTGACAGAGCACTGACATCATATCCGGGGGATGTCAATAAATTCTAGTAAAATACATACTTCACTTATTCTCTGCAAATGCGTCCCACGGAACACAGAGATGGGGGAGTGATTTCTAAATCACATGAGGTCCCCTGGTAATACTAGTCGCGTGCGAATAGGGCTTAAAGACTTATTTATTTATTGATTGTGACCAAGGTTGGTTTCATTGTTTATTTGATTGTGACCACTCTTACAAGACACAGAAAGGTCCAAACACAAGTTTGAATGTTTTCCCCTAATATGATTTTCAGGAGTGCATCAATGGTAAGTGCAAGCAAAACATAAATCCCCCACAATCTTTTGTTATACCTTTTTATTTTTTTTGCTTTGTAGCAGATAACTTTAGAAACCCCTGTACAAGCAGAAAAGAGTAGGCAATTGTTTTTGTGGTTGTTGGATGCCCAGTGCTGGTGTTTCCTGGTGGTACATTTAGTGTTTTACATGAATGTTCACTGTTCACTGTGGGTTACATGGGCGACAACAACTTTAAAAACACACACACACACACACACACACACACACACACACACACACACACACAGACAGACATAGACAGATAGGTACTAAAAAAAAAGAGAGACAGTGAGGCAGAGATGAATCCTGTCTCTCAGCAGACTCTAATGGAAGAAAGATGTTGTGTTCCACAGAGATCATCTCCAGACTGTTAACTCATAACAGTGACTCTATCCAACTCTGTGTTTCTCTCTCCTCGGATAACGATCAGTCTGGATTCATGATAGATATCAATTATCCATTAATGATGGCTCTCCAGAAAAAAAGAAGACAGAAATTATTTGTTGGTCAGCTTCTCTGTTTCGGTCTTGTTGACAGACGTGTACTTTAACATTGGCTTGAGGACAATCTGAAGGAAAATGTGTCCTTTTCCACTTTCATACATATGAATTCCACCCAGTCCTCCAGTCCCTCGTGGCAAAGACACAAACATTCAGAGCTGTGCCCCTCCTCTCATCCCTGTGGTAGCCTCCTATCTTCCTCCTCTCCTCCCTTCTCTCCTCCCCTCCTTTGTCTCCCTCTCTCCCAGTGGAAGTGTAGTGCAGGGCCCAGGGCCCCTGCCTCTAATTGCTGGTGAATGGAGTGTTTTCATGGGGTGTTAGGCAGGGCCCTCCCCTGGATTAGCATGCTTACATTCACACGCACACACAACATGTACTCAGATACACAAATGGATTAGTGTGCTCACTCATGGGGAGAGGAGGTTGATTTGAGCCGACAGCAGCAGCCCTTTGGAGAAAGCCTGGGCAAGCCTAGTGGATTTTCAAGCACACACACATGCACACACGTGTGCACACGCACAAAAATAAAGAGAGAGAGAATAAGGGACAAGACACATCAAAGTTGCACTCACTCATGTGAACACACACACACACACACATACGTAAAATCTCAGCTCCCAAGTGGAGGCCTTGTGCAGAAAACATATGGGGTGAATCATGTGTTAACAGGGAGTACTGATTAACACATCTGGAGGGAGCCGGTGGGGATACGAAAGAGCAGGAGGGGCAGAAGAGGACGGAAGTAGGAGTAATCCTGATTCATTGGGCCTGATCAACTCTAATAGAAAAGAAAGACCAAACAAAACAACAAACCTGGAGACTATAAACACACTGGGAGGAATGAGGGACTCTCCACTCATCTCCCTCAGGCCATGTCCTATGTGTCACGTCGGAGGCAGTCAGCTGTGCCACAGCACCATGCTCCCCATATGCACATCAGTAAGACAGTCTGCCCCAAAACACAAAGCAAACATGAACAAAACACTTTAAACACACAGTTGTTTCCACATAGTGTGCAGCAGGTTGATGGATTTTGTGCATTCTCCATCTGACATGGGCCTGAATTGAACCAAACATTAGTTGGTTACACTTAACTTGAAGGTATCTACATAAGAGTGACATGACACTGTCATGAACGTGTCATAAACATTATAAACAAGTCAAAAACGTTTATGACATAACGCTTCTTTTAGTATGTGTCATTCGGTTTTTGTCATGACAAGTTATGGTTATGGTTAGGGTTCATGTGTTCATGACAGTGTCATGTCACTCTTATGTAGACACCTTCAAGTAAAGACTTTTGACAGTCAGCAGGTAAATAAGGCCCATGGGTGCCAAACAGATACCTACTTTATTGTATTATCTATTATGTATACATTATTTGTATATGTGAGAAATATGGACTGGATATTTTCCCCAAAAGGTCATGATTTTTTTCTTTTTTTATTGACAGCTACTGTACCAAAACTAATTATGTGAGAAATTCGATCCACCTTAAGTGAATTCATTGGATCCTATCAGGTTCTATTATGCTTTGAAAAAGGGAAGTTACAATATCTAATTTTTGACCTCACTCTATCTATGCTGTGAGACTGATTGAACTGAGGGCGTTGTCATCCTTTCTACAGCTGGGTCAGACGATTATGTGCTGCTCAGTGCTGATTCCTATCTATTTATTTTCCATGGCCAACATTTTTTGGAAAACAACGCCTTTACACAGAGAAACCTCCATGTACCAGAGACCCACATGGAATTCTGTTGCCTTTCTGTGTGTTGTGTGCAAAGGGCAATAATCTTACATCGTCTTTTATCTCAGCTTGTATCAGTGTCCATCTGTGGTTTCACTACCATCACAACAGCATAGTTGGGTTTAAACCACTGTGACGCAACATAAACATAAACAGAGACATATCTGCGGTCATGGTCACTTTAGAGCAGAATCAAGCAATCACACTGGCACTGAGCCAAGGGCCCACATTCAAATTTAGCCCTGCCAACCTACATAAAAACAGATGCACAATATGTTTTCAGGCACCTGTTCAGGGCACCACGTTAGCATTACTGAGGCTGCTACTGTTGTTGTTTTACACGTAACTAACTGAAGTTACAGAAGGCAGTTAGGTGAAAGGGTTTACACAAATATAATTTCTCCAAGAGAGACAAAGAGAGGTAGAGTTGTTATGAGATATTATGTAGATTTAATTTTGGCTCTTTAACAGCTGTATTTATACATGGTTTGTATAAATATTGTATGTGCGTGCAGACTTAGTCTGCTTGTAATTCTTTTACATGGGCAAACACACAGAAAAGGACAGGATCCCACATAAACATTGATTCACATTTTGTTTTTCATTCAATCCGTCAACAAGTAACTCATGTACGATCTTCATGACATGGCTCAAAATAAGCCTTTGGGTAGAAACCATTGTGTTAGATAGATGAAAGGCAGATAAAAGGCAATTACAGAAAAGTAAAAAAAAAATATATATAATAACACACCATTGCTTGACAGCAACAAAGTAGCACAAATGTAATGTGGGTTGCACATAAACAGGCTTGCAATGTACTGTGGTATTTGCTTACTGTGGTATTTGTTGGCAGCCTTGTACGTTTTTAAAGACTGTTGACTTGGTAATTGATTGTTTGTAGATGCAAAGCACCTACTTAACCCCTGTGCAGTAAAGTGCAGTGACTTTCGCCCGCATGACTTTGCTGTGCAATGCTGATAATGCAGGTTGACAGTTCACCAAAACTGTCCAATTAATGAGTTACCTATCTGACAGCAAGACTTCTTGTTTACAACTCTTGGGTCTTTTGTAATAAGCCAGTGTGAGCACTAAAATGGCTAGACCTAAAATCTAATATAGAATAATTTTCTCTTTTGGTCTGGACCAAGTGAACCAAACTGCAGGTGTAACCACAACCTCCTCAGCCTGACACATTTTTCCCAGTACCCTTCCAGTCAAGGGCACTGAACCATTTCCAGTTTCACTGTAGACTTGTTTCATTTGTATCCTGGCCTAGATTCTCTGTATAAAATAATTTGAATGGTGGCAACTAACCAAAACAAATCTGGATAATTTTCAACTGTTTTTAATCCAAGATCTTGGAAATACAGTATAATGTGAGTTAAAGTATTGCACCAAAAAGTATTCTTTTCCCACATTACCCTAGTGTACAATGTGCTTCTACAGCATGATGAAAATTCACTGGTTAACTTCACCCTTCTGTCTGCTGCACTGATTTAGACGCAGCCAACATCACTCCCTCCCACCCAACCAGACCAGTCAATACCTCTACATTATTCAAACTCCTCCCCACTTAATTATATATTTAATTGACTACCTGTAGACAGATGCTGGCATAAATTCATGCAAATGACATCCCACTTAACCTCCCCAAAGGTAGATTTAATGGTACAGTCTGGTGTGGACAGAGTTCAACAAGAGGCTGAGGGGGACACACCTAGTCACTGATCACTGCTCTGTGACCTGTCCAGTGGATCAGTTCTGAATACTACACTTCTCTGCTTAGCTTGAACAGGGATATACACTCAGTTGTCCTTTTATTAGGTACCCCCAGCTAAAACTAATGCAGTCTAATACAACAGTCCTGCATTAAATCCTACCTTACACCTGGAGTACCCAAAGTGCATCAAAAACATTTCAACTCCATTCAACAGTTGATGCTGAACCTGGGTAGAGGTGAGCTGACACCTGAAATTTAACATCCTAAGAATCAGCTTTTAAGTGTGGGGCTGGCCTGACCTGACAAAATGTATTAAATCAAATGTTTTGTATGTATATGTCAACAACAAACAATGTGCATTTTATTCCTTTTATCGCATTTAAAAAAAAAATAATAATAATAATAATAAATCAATGTTTTAGTGTATTGAACTTGTTACATCCAATCTATTAACATTCAAGTAAAGAAATGAGCTTATGCGTTATGGATTACTTAAAAACATTTATTACGGCAATCACTTGTCTTCAATTTTTAAAGTAAATCTTTAAAGTAAAGTCAACTTGTCTGCATTAACGGTGTAGTAAACGGGAGTGTAAATTAAAGCCTGTTAAGGGATATCTTTTTTTATGAGCTAGGGTTACTTGGTAATTGCCTGCAAACAAAAAATGAGCCTTTATGTGTCTACATTTTATAGAATAGGAGTAGAGAGCAAGCAGGAAAAGGAAAGCCACTGGTTGATTTTGCACCTCGAATCTCGTGACTCTCGTGCTCTCAAGGAAGAAAGCAATAAGTCCTATCGCAGGTGTCTGGGCCCACTGTATGCTAATGGGAAAGATCAGACGCTCTTCTCACATAATGGGGTTTGACAAAGTGAAAATTAACACAACCCCACTCCTGCTGTTACTGTAAGAGGGGGTGGTTGATATGACTTTGTCTCAGACTACACACATACACACACACACACACACACACACACACACACACACACACACACACACCCCTTCCGACAGATACCATGCAAGCCGTCGTTCTCATTCTCACCCAGACATTTACGTTGTACGCCCCTCTCCTCATCCCTTCCTCTCACTCCCCCTCCTCCTGCACCGCTTCCCCTATCTAGGTGTTTGTGTCCTCGGCATAAACACCCCTCCATCCCTCCTCCTTCCCTATTTTCTCTTCTTCTCCAGCGACTCTGTTTGCTTCAATGGACTTTCATGACAACTCACTCCGTAAGGGTCCTTTTTTCTCTCCCTCTCCTTCTCTTTCTCCTTCACTCTCCCCAGGTGAAATATTGATGGATTTTTTATGAATAGCTATGAAAAATTCATTCAAATTCCAAAATGAAAAAGCGTAAACATTCCGCATCTGCCTATGCCTCCCGCATTCATTATCCTTCACAACATCCTCACTCCCTCCCTCTTTTTCCCACTCTCAGCCCCTGCTCCTCCTCCTCTACCACCACCCCTCCGTGCCCCCTGTCTACCTGAAAAAAGACATGCCGCTCTGTCTCTTTTTCCGCCACTTGGCCTAATTGCTTAATTTGACCTGCTCTCTCATCAATTAAAAGTCTGTCAGTGGTAGACAGATGGAGGATGGATCAGAGGGCCAGTCGATGGACAGATCAATGACAGAACAGCTCAATAAGTAAATGGAGATGGCCAGTGATGGAAAAAGGAAATGAGGGAGGGGAAGAAATAGAAGAAGAACAAATTGAACAGGCTGTCATGACAGAAAGGTGCAGAACCAATGTGCCTCACTCGGATGCTCTGACTCTCCCTCCCCTTTTCTTTATTTCTTTGAATCATTGACTCCCTGAAACAATCCCAACATTCCCCAACTGCTCTTCTTCTGTAATATGAATGTGTTCATGTAAAGTTGAATCAACAACACAGAGCATCAGCGAAAATCAAGTAACAAATATTAGAGAAAAAAATAAATGTGGGGCACAGATATATCAAACAGGAATAAAGCTATTTCAACTTTAAATAACAACAACCACATCAAAGTAAATAAAAGTCATATGAGCAGAGAGTAAACTAAGAATAGACAGACAACAGACAAATGGGGGGAAGGGTAGCTAAAACACTGAAGATTTACCTCACGTTTGACTGCATGCACTCTTACCTCATACAAAAAAATGTAACTCCATAAAAAGGCAAATTTGAATCAACTAAACTCAATCACCCCCATACATTATTACATTAACATGCATATATGGAAATGCATCACACACAAACAAAAACAATACAATAGGAATAAATCATTATTAGCATGTTTTGCTCAAAAAGATGCAATCGCACTTTTGCTTATAAACACATGATGATTCACTCGCAAGCGAACAGCAAGTCATGTTTTTGTAAACAAATACGACTCCACTGAAACATGGTCTCACATGAATACACACAGATATCTGCATGAGTGTGTGCGCACACACACAAACACACACACACACACACACAACTAATACATGCACACAACCACAATTATTTTGTTATTTTCCCCTTCAACACCTTGTTTTAATTAGCTTTCTCATGAGACTGCGACTCAGACCAATTAGGGAAGATTATCAAAGAAGGGTCTGGAGTAGGGTGCATGCCCACTATGACTCCTGTCCCTAGGGATAGGCCAGGATGAAAGAGACCTCTGCACCACACACACACACACACACACACACACACACAAGCAGGCAATTCTCAAAAGCAAAAATATGAACCCCATATACGATCTTGCAAGATAGAATCTTATTGTACCTTATAATACATGAAAAAGCAGTCCGGCACAGCAGCATGTACTATATATACAGCACATTCATGGTGAATTATTCTGTATTGACCAGTCGCAGATGGATCACTGAGGAGATACAGAATGGGGTCCTTCCACTCTGTCCCTCAAGGGGAACTAAAACCATTCCATTGATGCAATTACTAATGGAGACGCTTCAGAACATTGAGAGAGATTACCAACTCAGAATTAGGCTATTAAAAAAAAACACATTAGGTGTTTAGGATGAGCACAGGAATGAAAGAAGTTATATCGGTGATGCCAACACTTGCGTTCTCTTGCTCTTATCTTATGACAAATCAATGAAAGCTCTTTTGGAGTTATGTTCTGCTGAGAAATGTATGATCAAGGGGGTTACCCCCAAGGAAAGTGTACCTGTATAATTACTAAGGTGTCATCATTTATCTCTCTCGCCATCTGCCTTTTGTTTCTCCTCTAAAACAAGAGGAAATATCTACTTAACTGCAACCTTAATAGCGTGTTTATATTTATCTCAGTGATATTTCAGTACAATACAGTGTGAATGTTTTGTCACAAGCTAGTCCATAACCTGATGGTAAGTTAATAGCACTCAGTGGTATTATGTTCAACAGTGATTAGATTGGGAGAGGCTGATGGCGCATATTGGTTTGGTCCCCGAGGGCCAGCTAGAAGAGTCAGAGATCAGAGGTCAATCACTACGGGATCAATGTCACTCAAAAGAGCTGTGTAACATTCAAGACACACTTTATGGCTTACATTGAGTTGATCTAATGTATATGAGAACTTTTATAGGTTGATGTTTTAAGAAGCCCAAAAGAGAGTCTTTGCCTCCTGACTTCCTCTCCCAGCAGAATGTGCAGGATTTGCTCGGCTGATAGAGGGAAGGTGTGGAGTGGAGATACATCTAAAGGGAAAGTGACTTCCCCGGGACTTCATTAAGCTAATCTGGCCACCGATACTAACAGAGTTTAGAAGAGGAGGTGAGGAGAAAGCTCAGAAATGAGATGAACACTTATTAGATCAGACCAAGCAATTGTCTTTCGCCGCTCATAGCAGAATGCACACTCAAACACACGCACACATACACACATTAAACAGCCTCAGACAAAGACAGACACACAGCGTGGGATTGACAAAAAAGAATCATATGTACATTATGCATCAAATACATGATCGCATACATACATGCAACAAAAAAATAAACATATCTAAGCCATTAATGATTAAATAAAACATGTTGAAATCAAGACAGACTGTGTAAAAAATAACCAGTGATATTGTCTTGGGAGGCCTAAAGTTAACTCCCTCACATCGCCAAGTGGAGGCAGTAAAACCAGTCACAGATTGCCCTAAAACAAATCTACTAGCCAAATAGTTACAGTAATAGGACTATGGCTGAAACTGATAATATTTTCATTATCTTATTCCTCTGCTTATTATTATTATCTATAAACAATCAGTTTTGTTCACGATTCATTGTTATGTATAAAAAAAATTAAGAAAATAGTGAATCAATTATTGTTTCCCAGTGACATCTATGCAATTGCGTCTATCATCCAACCAATCACAAATTACAAATTACAAATTTCAGTTTACTATTATATGTAAAATTAAAAGGCAGCAATTGCTCAAATTCAGGAAACTGGAACCAGAGAATGTTTTGGATTTTTGCATTGATTGGCCAAACTGTTGCCAACAATTTTTCAGCTGGTCTGTTGTTAATTTGTTTCAGCTTTAAACAGGACTGTGTTGCAGGAGAACAACAACACAGCCCAAGGACTTACTCTGCCCTTGTTTGGAGCAGCCCCATACTCTTAAAACCAGAGCATCAGATCTGGTCTTGTGCAGCCTGGGGACAAAAACAGGTTTTTGTCCATGCCCACCTAGGAGTCAGTTCCTGCTCACCACTGAAGAGAGCGAGCCAGGATGCCGTTATTACCCACAAAATATCCTACACACCAGTGCCTAAGGTCAACAGAGAGGGAAAGCATGACACAGTTTCTGCTTGTCTTACCCTAGGATCTCACCCACTGGTAAGGCACCAACAGGTGGTTCCACTCTTCCTCCATCTGACCACTAGGGCTATGGAGAAGGGGACAACAAGAGCGAGAGTTAAAAGGTTTAATCCTGAAATATTTTCATACTCATAACATTTTTAGAGAGAGGATGTGAAAAAGAGGTACCACTGCCAGTATGGCATAGCTAGGGCTGCTAATAGGTAGTCACATCCTGTGTCAGCCTTTCTCAGAGGGAGTCACCTCTGCCAAGGTGGGAGTCAGAGAACAAGCAGGGGATTTCTCCATGTTACTTGAACAGGCCAGTGGCTACTGTGCTGCCCATAATCCCCCTCAAGTCAAGGGAGGGGAGGGACTGCTTGTACATTGTTACCATTTAACTCTCCAAGTGGGAGATTGAACACTGGGGGGGGGGGGCTTATGAGCAAATTGTCTGCATGCCACTAAAAGCAAATCTGAAAGAAGAAAAACAGCACTTTTGAGTTCTTTATGATGATATTATGGGACAGCTTCATATAGAGTGGAACAGGGTCCTCTGAACCCCCTGCTACCTGGCTGGACCTATATTCAGCCCCCACTTACAGGCCAAATAAGCTGCAAGTCAGGTTGCCACCACTGACAACTCCAAAATCTGATGTCATAAGGCTGGCTAGGAGGAAGGCCTGATTTTGCACAATTACTTTCGGCAATACTCATCTTGGGTCTTCTTCCTTCACTGGGATGAACAGAAGATAGATACACCCACACCAGGCTAAGCATGTTTCCTATTCTGGCCACAAGGATGGCACACAAAACACCAGATAAGATGACAATCTTTGTATCTCTGCAACACAGAATTATTGTCATCCTGCAGAGGAATACATTTGAGTGGCAGGCATAGCGCAGGGTGTGCTACTACACTCCACCTTCCTATCATCACAGTGAGGTGAGAAGATTTGAGGAGATTGCTGGCTGGTAAAAGACTTACTGCTGCTGACAAGCACTCTCCGACTGGTTGTGGATTCTGGCAGCGGTGCATTTGATCCCAAAAGCAAGTGTGGGTCAATTGTGACAACCCCTCCAGAGCAAGAAAAGCATAATCATGTGCAGTCTTCTCACAGAGCAATATGTGACTATGAGCAACTAAGCCTGCTGTTGCTGAAGCAAGGTGGATGAGATGTAGAGGCGGCACTGCCCTTCTATAGAGGCAGCCCAAATACATGAAGTGGGCTCATCCTGATTGGCTAGACATGCATGCAAGTTTTTGTTGGGGAGACAAATTAGTAAAGATGACTTGTAGAGTGCCATTAGAGGGCAAAGTCTGTGTGAAACACAACAGTGTACTCAAAGACTACAAGAACAAAGAGGAATGAAGGAGGGAGAACAGGGTAGACAGAGAGGAACAGAGGGTAGACGGAGAAAGGGAGGGAGTGCCACGTCGTTCTTAATCTAGTTTGTCTGTCGTAATCGTGTCAATGTCACTCTCAATCAGGCAGCCACAACTAGGGCTATACAACTTCAGTTTGATTGGCCCAAACCTTGTCTTTAAAATGACCTCTACAGGGAAGGTGTGTGTGTAGATAGAGAAAGAAAGAGAGAGAGAGAAATAGAAAGAGGGGGGGTGAGATGAGATGATGGGGAGGAGAGTCTTCCAGAGACAATATGAGAAAGAAGGAGAGAGGGAGCACAAATTAACTTTAAACCTGTTACTCCCCCACCTGTCTGTCAATTTCACTTTGGTCTCTTTCTTTGTTCCGATTTTTCACTGTGACAGTATCGATTGCCCTCTCTTATTACACAAGAGGATACAGATATGTCTGTGTGAGTGTGTGGTGTACAGGTCCTTGCGTAAACTTGAGTCATATGCCTGCCTTCTAGCATTTAAAATATTTAAGCCGGGCTGCTGTTCATGGGTTGGAAACAAAAGACGTAATTGAAAATGTTTATCTATTGTTGAGTTTGACCAATCAAAGTGTATGGGGGAGCACATGGATGAAGATAAATGTACAACTGTTTACGTTTGCATGTACATTTGTGTGTGTTGTTTCTTTTAGGATTAAGTTCGTGTGTAAGAGGCTATAGTTACATTCAAAGGAGAAAGCCACAACACTGCGGTTATGCATAAACATAGCATCAAAACTAAGGGCGTTTTTAGCTAAATCTGCAAGTGTCAGCAGATCCACTTCCCTAAAAATGTGTACAAGCAACAAAACCTCTGGGATCACCAATAACAGTCATACTAACATTAAATATAATTTGTTTAAATTCTTAAAATATCATAGTTATGCAATAGGTTTAACAGTTTTATTTTGATCACACACAATATTATTCTACGAATCACTGCAGGGTATTTGATCTTGTAGGAGATTTTTTTTTTTTGTTATGCTCTCTCTAAAAGCTCTTTTTCTGCCATGATTTGAGAGATCAGTCTTTCACCACAGAATATTTACTAAGACCCACTAATACCACTGTGGCGTCAAGTTTGTTTTATTGTATTTGCCTCTGCGTTAGAGCATGCTGCATGAAGCCACAGGAAAATTAGCGAGAAAATGTTTGTACACTGTTGGTATTAGCTTTTTGTCTCCTCCGTGCACACTTGAGTTTTTTAGTCCCACTCAGCGCTGGTTTTGATTATGTAAATTCTGTTGGACTGAAATCAGTATTTCTCTCTTAAACTGATCCAGTCAGTTTTTGGTACATTGCAGTACATACCATTTCAATCTAGGTTTTCAAAGTATTTGTGAAAATTAAGTGGTGAGGTCAGGTTTTTATTGTGTTTGCAACCACTGTGGGGAAACTGGGTTGTAATTTGAGCTTCAGTGTGAGTGGAAAATTTCAGGATTAGTGTCTCTCTACCCTATCATCCATTTTACCCTTTGAGAATCTATGAACACATGCTGTAATTAATCCATTCAAAATAAATCCCAGATATTGGTTTTAAATTGTTAGCTTGATATCCAAACCCATTTCATGATACTGGCCTGTGTGGTTTGGGTCTGGTCTCTCCTGCTGTCATGAAAGCAGAAGGGCTCCAATGTTTTATTAATTCCAAATTCCAATAGCGTTTAATACATTATTTGTATTTGATGCATTTTCGGGAGAGCCTGGCTTTTATTTGAGACTGACTATTGTTAAAGACAGGCTTTAATTTCTCATCTCCCCTGTTTTATACGTATATTTGATCATTTTCGCACAAGACGTTTATTGTGTCACAAGATACTAGTTGAGTTCCATTACAGCAACTCAACAGAGAAAACTATTTATATTAATCAATATTAATCAGTGACTGACAACAGTTCAGAAGAATAACTCAGCAACAAAGTGGTGTGAGAATGACATGCCAATGCGGTAACTGGACGTGTTTAAGGTCCGTCAGCTACCTGCTTTACCAACATAAAGACTATGTGCCACCAGCTGTTGCCGTGTGCTTCAAGTGTGCAATGCTGGAAGGTGTAATTATTGGTAATAATGTTCAAGCTGTACATGTTTTACTTAAAATAGCCTAGTAAGAGGATGGCTTCTATTCAAAATCTCAGCCCAGGGAAACTGTTGCTTCCGAAGCAAAGCAGCCAATAGTCTTTTATTTCAAATGAGCACTGGGTGTCGAGGAGCAGCAGCAATGGCACACTAAGGGGTAGATGTGTTTATCCAATGTGAACAGTGAAGAGTGGGAATGATCAACTCCTCATGCACAATGGTGCTTGTCACCAACTTTCACTGCTAGAGTAGGTAGTTATGTGTGACCTCTGATGCACACCAACTTTCTTGGAGAAAGCATCACCAGGAGGTAATAACACACAGGTTTATACCACAAAAAAACAGAAGGTACAGTGGCCACACAAGACTGTCACTTGGCAAAACAGAATGACAAAGTTGTTGCCCATGTAAACACACAGTAGGCTGGCATCTCAGCAAAATACAGTGGTCTCCCGGAAATTCCTTGATGGGATTGTGCTATCAATTTTTAAGTGTATTTCCAAAATAGTATGTATAGTGCATGTTACAAATACATTTGACATCATATTTTGGATGTACAATCATAGTGCATGATGGTGCATGATGGTGCAATGCCAAATGCTCCATTCTTCAAGGAAAGCTCTGGATTGGTCAAATTATAACACTGGGCTGAGTTGGCCAATAACAGAGTACTGTAGAACACAGTAAAAGACAAAGCTACAGGCTTAAAGCCAGTGAGAAGCAGTATGGAAAAAAACTTCATTTGGCAACTAACTAACCAGGCAACTGGTCCAAATGTACATCCAGCTGGCCTTCGGCCATTGGGCAATCCTTATTGTTGAACTCTACAACAGTGCTGTCTGTTGTGGCCTACTGCTGCATAACATATGGTCCTAGGCTTTTCATCTCTCCAGGGATGAAACACCCACACAAACACATGCACAGACATATTCTCACTCTCTCTCACTCACACACACACACACACACACACACACACACACACACACACACACGTATACATGCAGAGAGAAAAAGAGAGAGAGAAACAGAGAGAGCAAGAGAGAGGAGGAACTGCAGACAGACGCAACAAAATACAGTAGGAACTAAACTCACGCACATGCCGGTCTTCAGAAGTAAAATAAGTAAGTAAAACAAAAACAAAAACAAGCTATCCCGAGTGACATGCATAAAACATGTTTTCAGGGCGACCCCTCTCTGGCGAGCCCCACTCCTCAGAACTATTGTACACCAGGAAATATTCCCAGGAGGCACCAGCAACAGGGCCCGTGTGAATGATGACCAGCTCCAGTAGACTTGAGCTTTGTTTCGTGAGTGAAGCTGTGTCTGGCAGAGGTTTGTCCCGATTGTTTAGGGTTGAGGAAGTACAGGACGTTCTTCTTTTTCATCCCCCTGATTTCAGTTATAGTTCAACCTCATGCAGGGTATCTATCTAATGAGGTAAACGTTTAGTATACCTGAAAACATATGAATGACATAAACACATGAAAAAACATAAAAACACAGACAATCTCAGAAACACACACACACACACACACACACACATACTCAATTCCATCACCACATGCTCTAAATCAAGGCTCAGCCAGGCTAATGCATGGATCCATACTGCTCTGGGTGAATTAACGTTAGTAATAAGAAATCATGGCTCTGATTGATTCTCTATTTCCATGTCCACACCATAAAATGACCCAAGCCCAGCCACAGCACACCATCACTCTAAGGCTGCATTGATTCCACTCTGGACTGCTGTGAATTTAAGTTTAAGCTTTAGAACAGGGTATGGCTGGAAGTGTGCATGGGACAAGAGCTCCTGATACATGACTGTAAAACAAGAGTTGGAGCTATGCTGTGATGCTACAGCTATGGTAGGGTGGTGTAAAAACTAGAATAGTGGGCTCAAGCCCCAAGAGAAAATTTTCCATCAAAGATAACTAAATAATACATGTATTTTAGTTGTTTAAATTATAACTATTTAGAGATGCTACAAGCCGATTCTAAGGATTGGTGTCCGTGCCGATTTAAAAAAAATCTGTATCAGTTAAATAAAAGCAGATCAAATGCAAATCCTTTCATTATTGTACTCTGCTGAGTTTTGCTCACCTTGGCCTGCTAGTGTTGCTGCTAGTGCTGCACTCCTTTGAGACATTAAGCTCTATATGTGAGTGAACATTAGAGTGTGTGAATGATAACAATTATTTGAGCGCACCGGTGCAAGTGACTCTGAATTCTGATGTCCAGGTTAACAAAATACACAGACTGGCTAAACACGGACTTTAAAATAGCTGGCTCTTTCTCATTGGTAAAGGGTTGCAGTGTACATCACTTTCGAAAGTTAAAATAAAAAACAGCGGCGGCAACAGCTCATATCAGCTGTCACTAATTAACGTTAAAGGGATACTTCACCGATTAGCATTAAGCTTTGTATCAGTAGAAACCCGGTAGTATTTTTCAAATGACCGTGCTTCCCTCCAAGAGAGTAGATTTCTATGTATTGTGGGTCTGGAAAAAAGCCTCTGATGACGCAAAAATCGTCATTTAGCGTCATCGGAGGCATTTTTGCCCAGAGGCTATGGACTACAGCCAGCTAGTTCCGCATGTTTTCAACCCGCCCATAGGGGGTGGGACTGTCACTACCTGATGCGAGTCAAGTGTCAGCCATCTTGAAGCTAAGCTAACAGGCTCTCTCTTTTCAGCAGCAAACTTTTACAACAATTATGTGCATTCAAACTACCGCACATGTGTACCACCGGGATACATTGGTACAGATCGGAGAATATGCAGGAAACTTTATTACAGATGGAATACCTGACACTACACGAGCTTCGCCTGCTACGGAGACCAGCACCTCAGCCTGCTGTGTCGCTTGATGTCACTAGCCGGGTAAGGGGACATCGAAAGCGGTGTGTGTGAAAGCGGAAACGAGGACCAAGGGCAGGAGTTCGAGCTAGGTGGAAAGCTAATGCTAGCCGGCCACCTGTCCCATCCATCCTGCTTGCAAGTTTCCGCTCATTAGACAACAAACTGGACTACATCCAACTTCAACGAAACTCCCAACGCGAGTTCAGAGACTGCTGTGTTTGTGTTTTGTGGAAACATGGCTGAACAACAGTGTAACAGACTCCGCTATCCAGCTACCAGGCCTGCTAGCCTTCCGAGCAGATGCTACTCTGTCAGGTAAGACTCGTGGAGTTGGGCTGTGTTAACACAGACACGGACTGCTGCAGAAATGGGGTGCTTTTATCCAACTACTGCTAACCGCTGGTGGAGTTTGTGACTGTTAAATGCCGACCGTTCTACATTACATGCAGATTCACGGCTGTGTTTATACTCAGTATTTACATCACACCAAGCGCTAATGCTACCAATGCATTAGCTGAAGTTTACGGAGCCTATAATGTGTGTGCACTAAATGTAGCCTGTTTCGTATGTCGTTGTTATATAATGTCGTTTTTATATATATTTTAAATGTGTAACACCACTTGAGCCATGGTGAAACGTTTCATGTATATGGTTGAAATGACAATAAAACACATTTGAGTTGACTTGACTGTCTCACTGTCTATGTCTGTAACCGGTAGGCGTGGCTTGGGAGTGGACTCGTAGGGAAGCGAAGCAAGTGCATTCTGGGAGTTGTTGTCTTTCATCCACATGAGCCAAAAATACATTTTCTAGCTTTTCTCGGTCTAGAAGGCACCAACTTCGAAACATTTTTTACATTTCTACTACATAAATGACCCGAATTTAACCCTTTAATTCTGCAAGTAACTTGATGACAGGCTAAAATTAACCTTGTCTGTTGTCTGGTTAAAGTTCTCTCTGCAGCTGGTGCACCTCTGCAAAGATCATTTGTTAATGAAGAGCCTACACTCTGTAACACCACTGCTCAATTGGGAGTATTTCTGTAGTTCCAACAACTCCACCAGAGTGATACGTCTTCTTTCTAGCAGATGGCTTCATGTCAATTTCGGTAGTCAGTCATATCCAGGTAAACTTTCATTCATATCAGTAATTTAAGCAGATCAACTTCATAGTTTTGAACCAGAACTTTTGGTATTTGAATATTATTGATTAGGTAGCTTGTAAAATATAAGGTGTGCCAACATCAGTAGGCTACAACTGTTGCTTCAATATGCCAGATACATATTTAATCAACACTGCATATCTTCTGCTACTATGTAAATGAAAGTATGGAATCGGACTCAGTATCTGCAGATACTGTTACGCTGGGAACAGAACAGACTCAAATGCAGAGCTCACAAAAAGGTTTATTGAAAATAAGGGGAAAAGGGGAGTGGGGAGGCAGACGCCAGGAACAGGGAAGCAGCTAGGGGAGGATGGAGAAACTTGAGGGCGAGGATACTCAGGGGAGCGCGGGGGAGCGCGGGAGAGCCGTAACCGAGGAGCCGAGGGAGAGACACTGGGGCTGGAGAGCAGGGAAAGCGAGGAGAGGCTGGTTGGGGACGGAGACTGAGGCAGGTTGAAGCAGGGTGCCGTGGGAGGGGGTCCGAGAGGTGAAGCCAGCTGACTGGAGATGACAGGCGGAGATGGAGATGATGACTGCAGGAGAGAAACACAAAAGGTAAGTTAGCGTTCGGCAAGGAGACAGGGAAATAACGAGGGTTTCAGAGAAGTTTTGCTGAGAGCTTCACCAGGGTGACTGGACGGCAACGATCAAGCGAAGATGGTTTGTTGAGCCGGGCTTGAAATACTGATCTTGATTGAAGATGGGAGGCAGGTGCGTGCGGCGGGAGAAGGTGATGGTGGAATGAAAACCAGGTGCGCTCAATCAGCTGGCAGTAGTAGTGGGAGGAGAGAGGGGAAAAACAACAGAAACACGAGGCAGGGCCAACAGAGAAACTGACAGTGGGAAAAACCAAATAGGAAATAGTAAACAAAAACAAAAACTCACAGCCAGCCGGCCCCAACCATCACAGATACTCAATATTAAAAGGACTTGGATTGGGTACAGGGCCAGAAATACTTGATCAGGACATCCCTACTATTATTAATAATATTAGAGATTAACATTGAAAGGTCATTCAGTGGCAGATTTTTCTTTCCAGTAATTCCAGTAACAGGATTGAGACAAATTATCATTTCTTTTGCAGTAATAATCAGTTACCTACTACAAATCCACAGTGCAAAACGAGGGATCCCTGTTGTGCACTGTGAAATACTTAGCACTTAAGTGTCGTCCCCATTTCCTACCAAGGGAATTTACCACTGTTGTCACCATAGCTGTTTACATCCCACCAGGTGCCAATGCTAAGGAGGCACTGGGGTAGCTCTAAGCTTGCTATCAGTCAGCTACAGAACAAATATCCTATCCTATTTCATTATTGCTGGCAAAGTACCAAAAAAGTCACCAACAAACCTGTCTCAATGATTTCTGCCCCGTGGCACTTACTTCAGTTGTCATGAAGTGCTTCAAGCGGCTAGTCAAAGGACACATCAATGCCTCCATCTGACACACATTGGACCCACACCAATATGCCTACCTGCAGAAACGCTCCACAGATTACGCCATTGTATGTGCCGCCCATCTGGTTCTGTCCCATCTAAAGAACAAGAACACAAATGCAAAGATACTGATTATTGACTTCAGCTCTGCGTTCAAAACGATCTTTTCCCTGACCCTGACAAATAAACTACACTCCCTTGGACTGAGCACCTCAATGTGCAATTGGTTTCTTGACTTTCTGAGCAAACCCAGACATTCAAAATCCACACCTGCACTGTGAACACTGGAGCAGCTGGGAAGAGGCCTTGGGGAAGACCCAGGACTGCGTGGAGAGATTATATATCCACCCTGGCCTGGGAACACCGGGAACATAGAGCTGGTTAATGTGGCTTGGGAAAGGTAAGTTTGGGGTCCCCTGCTGGAGCTGCTGCCCCCGCGACCCGACCCCAGATAAGCGCATGACGATGAATGGACTTTCTGAGCAATCCCAGACAAAGGTAAAAAATTCACACTTGCACTGTGAACACTGTAGCAGCCCAGGGCTGTGTCCTAAGCCCACTGCTGTTTACCCTGCTGACCAACGACTATGTAGCCAAGCATGAGGACAATTACATCATCAAATATGCTGAAGACACCACAGTCATAGGGCTCAATGACGACGAATCGGCATATAATCGGTAAAGCAGCTGGAAGTATGGTGCAGGGACAACAATCTCTTTCTTAATCTCTCCTGGAGGTGCACATCACTGACAACCTCTCATGGAGCAAGAACCACCACCTTAGTGAAGAAGGCTCAACAATGCCTGTACTTCCTACGGTGGATAAAGAGAGCTTGCAGAAGGCTGTGCAGCATCTGAGCCAACACTACCAGGCTCAAAAACAGCTTCTTCCTCCAGGCTGTCCGGATGCTGAACAGCCAGACTCAGTGGACTAGTCGGACTAGTCATGCAATGGACCAATGACCTACTTCATGTGCTCGCACACACAGGCTACAATTTTCACTATTGTCTTTTACTACCTTTTAGGATTAAAATTGATGCTATTTCTTTTAACATGTATGTTGTATGTAAATTGCACTACAGCCTCGGAGGCACCATATTTCGTTCTTTTCTTTATATGTCTGTAATGGGAAGTATGACAATAAAAGCACTTTAACCTAACTATATTAGGTTTCTCAGAAAACAAGTCAGAAAGTTATGAGCCTGGGCTTAAGGACAAGACACAGCAGTAGCATAGTAAGGCTGATGTTGAAACTACAAACTGGTACTGGTGCCCAATGTTGGCGCTGGATTCGAACAAAATCATCAGCGAGGATCTATCCATCAACCACTAATGAGCCTCTTAAACTGCCAGCTTATACCGAATACATCATGGAGCCAAACAAAAAGACGAAGAGACTAAATGACCCATTTTATATTGTCCAAGCAGCATTGGGCGGATGGATTCACCGAGTATCATCACACGCCAACTTGCCTGATGACAGAGCAGAAGTCATTGAAACCATGTGAGGTTATTTAGGGGAGCAGATTGTTCCAGGAAACTGGTAGTCACTGTCAGAGGTTTGGTCCGAGTTTGAGGACCTGTGATTGATTTGCAAACCACCAGAGGGCCAGTCACAATCACACCAGTCCCCACTGGACAAGGACCAGGACCAGCTGGATGCAGACCAACTGCCAAATGCACCTACACACATACATAAGCACACACACCCTGACACACACACAGATTCGTCCAAACACATTCCTGCCTGTCTGAATTACAAGCTGGACAATATCCCACGGTCATTAAAACCAGATTGCTTTGAAGACACAGACACCACGCAAACACACACATGATCCCACACACACACACACACACACACACACACACACACGCACACACACACACACACACACACACACACACACACACACAGAGACACATGTGCACACATACCTATTGCTTCAAGGCAAATTATTTGTTTCCACTGTATAGTCTGTCTGTCTTTTCACATGGTACACAGACTTATCAGACAAGTCAACTCACTGCTGTTAGTATACAGGAAAAACAAACCAATGGGCAGACAAGATAGACAGACAGAGATACAGACAGACACAAACACAGACAGACACATTCACATGGCAGCAGACATGAAGTGAGTAATACAATATAATATCAAACAGGTGAAAGACCGAATCACAACTGGTGGGAACAGTGCTGTATAAGCAACTCAATAGGCCAGACTAAAGCAATAATACAAAGCATACACAAATACAAATGCATTAACATGGCGGTACCTTTGAGACTAAGCCAGGTGTGATCTCTCTCCCGTCTCTCTCTCTCTCTCACACACACACACACACACACACACACACACACACACACACACACACACACACACACTCCTGCCTATAGTTGCAGACAATAGCATGCAGAACAAAAGGCATCACCATGTTCACATTAGTGAGCCAACAGGACTATTTTTATACTTTACTGAGTCACAAAGAGTCTTCTCTCAGCAGCATGTCACTATTCTCATATCAAAGCTACGTTTATAGCAGACAAAGCTTTGAAAGTGGGCCATTGCTCATAAAATGCCTTTATGCCCTCGCCGGTACACTAAAAAAACACAGAAACAATGCATTTTAAGTCTACAATTGGACTAGTGTGTGTGTCACTGTGCTTATAATGTGTGTCTGTAAAGAGTGTGTGTGTGGTGTGTGTTCACAGACATGCATCTGTACATATGCAAGTGTGTGGGTGTACCCCACTTCCCCCCACAGTTGTGTGTTTAAATATATGTAGGTGTTGTTGATTTAATTCCCTCCACTGACATCATTCTTTTCCGATCTTTTTTTCCGGCTGACAGAATGTACAGCCTTAACACTCAGCTAACAACCCTGGCTTCCTGAATCGCATGTAACCTAATCACTAACACCATCTGTTAATTATGTTAATACAAAAATGCCTTGGCTGCTATTCCCATCCATTCTCTGAATTAGCACCCCACTACCCCACCGAGCACCCTCTCCCCATGCTTGCTCCTTTTTCTCTTGTCCAATCCTTTCCATCATCTCAGGCTCCCATTTTCCTTTCTTTCAAATCTTGTCTTTCTTATCCTTTCGAATTCTATCTCCTCACTTCCCCTCTGTGTTTTTTTTTTTTATTATCCTTGCTAATCCTTTACATACTCGCTATTCTCCATCATCCATTCCTTTCTTCATTCCATCAGCCTCCCTCCAAATGCCTCCATAGTCCTCCCTTGTTCCAACTCTTCCATGTACTACTCTGTCAGAAATCTCAAACTCTTAATTCCTCCTCCTCACAATCCCATCCCTTACCCCACTCAGCCTGCTATCCCCTGGGTAACTGTTGTTGCTCCCAGCAATGAGTCAGAGGCTAAGTTGGCTGGAAATCCCCAGAGAGGCTTTGTCTGAAGCTAACTTATTTTGGTGAATGATATTGATCCTATTTTCCTCTTGATTGTTATTCACTATGCTAATCTGTTTTTATAAATCTAAATTATAAAGTTCCTATCGATCTGCAGGAGACATAGTAAACTTTGCCTTGCGACCATGCACATAATAAGCATTATTGTAAAGCAGGGAAAACATCATTTAATAGTCGTATACTGTGTTGGTGATTATATTAACACGATCGAACAGCGGACCTAGCAACGCATAATCAGAGGTATAAGTAGGCCTGATGGCATTGTGACTGTCTCCAGGGAGGCCCCCGTTCAAGCCTGGGGATGAAGCGGGCAGTTTGCCCTGGAGAAGCAATGCATTCAGAGGCAAAAAGCCCATCTGCTTGACTCAAGAAATAAACAACAAAATAAAGTGGTAAAGGAAAGTTCATACCATACCTATGTGTGACTGGGTGCTAGTGATTTAAGTTGATAGAATGTGGAGTGCAGTATTTGTTATTTGATATATGTATAACAGGAGTCTACAGCCATGCTAGCAACAGTGAGGCGGTAATGCTCATTGTCAAGGTCATATAGATAGATAAGAGTTGAGGCCCAAAATGTGTTTATGATATTCAGCATTAGTTGTGAAGTAAATGTAATATTTGAGGGTGGTCCCAGAAAAAAGGTCTTTGGTGTATCAAAAGGGTTCATCATCTTGTGTGCGTGGCAGTGTTAAATTGTGTATTTGTGTGAGGATGCTGTAAGCCAAAAGGTCATCAAGTTGAGATTTTAGATCATATGTAGTAATGGGTGAGCAAATCTTTTGTCACACCAATCTTATTTCACAGCACTCCATCAAATAGTTTTTGAGACATTTCAGTCTGGACCAAAGTGGTGGAACGGCTGACATTGCCATTCCTGCAGCCACTAGTGTAGCTAAAACACACACTAGAAAAAGAAAGGTCAAATGTTTTTTCAGGAAATCTGAACCAGTAACACCGAGTCCTATTGTTAATGTACTGGTAAGAGTCGGGGGATTTCACACCATCACCTTCACCATAATAAAACACATAAATTTCACTGGGGTGTTTTAGCCTCTTCAGTTCCCAGTCCCAAATCCAGCCACACAGACATACATACATGAAGAAACAATCATTTCCATTGCTTTCACACACCCACACATACAAGCAGCCTCCCCTCATACACACTAGCAACCACACATGCAAACACTCACCACCCCACACCCTGATGCCCTGGCCTCCCACAGCTGGTTAAGCGAGGCCACAGTTTGGGTGAAGCCCAGAGTTTCTTACACTTGGCTGTGAGTGTTATTTATACTGCGAGTGCTGCGCGGTAAGAGGTGCATGGTGGGAGGTCGCTGGAGCTAATGCAAGATCCCTGAGCAGATATACCGTATTGACATGGCGGAAACGGGCCTATAGCTATTTCCGAGTTCATATACTCATATGCATTGGTAGATAATGTGTGTTCATACACACACATACACACAAGCTCTCACAGGCAAGCCATATTTTGTCCTCCATGCCCTTTACTCTAGGCACTGCAGTGTTTCTACTGTGCAGCAGGTGCTTGTCCTTCACTGCGGCACTGTTTAATGTAGCATTAGTGATGGCGCTGAAGACAAGTTCAAGATGGGGTTCTGATCCCTGTGTCAATCCCTCAGATGTAAGGTGAGGAAAAGCAGGGTAAAGGAGGGAGCGGCTCCCAAAACAGCTGCCAGCCTGTAGGATGCCATGGTGCCCCTCTGGGCGTGATGAAGCGGGTAGGAGATTAGCAGAGAGGGGGCCAAGGTTGTGCCCACATGAGGAGACTCTTGAGGAGGCAACATCGCCTTCACCACTGGGCCTCCATCTGTCTGCCCCCCTTGATCCTCCTCCTTAACCTTTTTTTCATTCATTCAGGGAATCACTAACTTTCCTCATTTGTTCTTACTGATAATAATACATAAAGTATGTAATAGTATAAAAAAAAAAAAAAAAGAAGCACCGAATTTTGCATCTGTAGTGCAGTCTGTGCCCTCGGATAGCTGCAAAGGCAGTAGCATTTGAGTTCAGTGTATAAAAACAGTGTCAATAATAGATTGATCAACAAAACATTAAAAAACAAATATGATAAGAAAAGAAAAAGGATTGAAAACCATGATCAATCAATTGTCTTTTTTATTCCAAATAAATTCCAAATTATTACAATTACTCTTGGAGGCACAACAATGGTTAATAGACTGGCGTAAAACTTTACTGCAATGCGTGCAGTAAAGTGTGGGTTTTCTCTGAGCCTCAGAAATACTAGAAACAATATGGATATGGAATTTTCTGTAAATTTCTCTGCAACAGAGGGACATATGATACTTTGTGGCCCATACAGTCTTGGAAACTTTAGTTACCCTTGTTAGATGTGAGCATATGTTACAGGTGGTGTGGAAAGCAGTAGAGAGTTGGCAGCGAAGAGTGTGTAGAATCTGCTGCCAGGGTGAAAGCATTGGTGCCAAGGTGAAACCTGAGTGGGCCATACAGCTTCAGCTCAACACACACACACACACACACACACACACACACACACACATAAGAGTATGACTGACAGAGCACATGCGCACACAGCACAGTGGAAAAAATTAGAAGATATGAATGAAAAACAAACAAGAGAAGATTTTGGCAAGCACAACGAACCTGAGTCACTCACAATTACAGTAAAGCCACAACAACAACAACAACAACAACAACAACAACAACAACAACAACAAAAAACTGTGGCAGATTCACACACACTTTTACTGTAATTCTCCATCTCGTGAGGAAAAAAAATCTATTAGGCTATAAATATCATTCAGTCTGTGTTCATAGAGTGGGATAATGTGGACCATACTTATGTGTGTTAGTGTGATGTGGTTATACAGCAGCTGTATTCTCTAGCGTGTGTGTGTGTGTGTGTGTGTGT
>NC_050184.1:25292842-25335342 GCF_008315115.2 Sander lucioperca | reverse complement strand
CACAAACGCACACACGCACACACGGCAGTGTTTATGACACTGAGAATTACAACATAACTACCAAAGCTCATACACTCATTTACTGGAATGTGAACTTGGAAAGACCCCAAAGAGAGAATAACAAACACACTGCAATCATCAACTGCAACTGCAGCTCTATCACTAACTTCAAATAAGCTAAATGCCACAGGTTTAATAAAATGATTTAAAATAACAGCTATGTCCGTTTTACACCGTGAAAGTCAAATCAAGATGTGCTGACGCAGGCTGGGTCACTGCTCAGTGAAATGCAGATGTGATGGCCTTAGCCGTGGTCACATGGAGCTGCCTCCCAGCCTGCCATGAACGGAGAATGCCAACTCAGCTGGACGCTACAGCTCCTACCTGTTGACTCATGCTGATGACATCACCATGACTATTCTGGTTACATCAAACCAGACACCAGAGCTCAGAGAGCGAGAACGAGAAATAGAGAGGGTGGGTGGCTGAGGGATGGAGAAACACAGAGAAAGGTGAGAAAGGAGGAAGAGAGCGATGGCGGCGGTGGCGGTGGGGGGGATCAGATGACCATTAGGTCATAGCCTGCAGGTCCACCGGGACATGGCAGACAGCCGGGTCAGCAGATCCCACACCTGCGTGAGTGAGATCTAATGCTGAGTAGGAGGACTGATGACTACATCATGGTGCCTGAGAATTAACTTGACTGGCATGGAGATCTGTGTCCTTTTTGGAGTATGAGCAAGATCAAAGACAAGAGAACGAGGGAAAGAGAGAGGGTTGCTGAGTGTGTTAGTCTGTGGTGTGTATTCTGTAGCAGAATATACACACTGAGCCTGCATGAGTTGAGTGTGCATCTGCGTATGAGTAAGTACAGTACGCTATGTAATCAAGATTAGTAATCAGAATAGTGTGTGTGTGTGTGTGTGTGTGTGTGTGTGTGTGTGTGTGTATATGTGTGTGTTCTGTGAAGATCATAACCAGAACTTAGTGCTGCTGAGTCAGTTATACATCTGTTAATTTCCTCAGTAAGAACTGTAAGCACCACTGATGTGGTCACAATAGACTAGTACAGACCAAACCAAGCCCAACCATACCAAACCAGACCAGGAAAAACAGCACACAGCTCGACAGCTGCCTCCAGCAAACTCAGACCAGTATGCATGAGTCCGTCAAAGATCCCCACTTAGGGGAAGACAGCAGCTTTCCAGGCAGAGCCACAGCTCAGTCCAGGAAGCAGCTTTCTGCACCTGGATTAAGACACTGGGGTTAACAGGCATGTATGGTTACACTTAGGACTGACGCCAGACAGACAGACAAGCAAGCAGTGAGTCTACAGACAGACTGAACTGAATCTGCACAGTCTCCCATGTCAAATAAAATTTTCTGTTTCAAATTTGACTTTGCATAACAATGGATGAGTCTAAGGCTGACAATGTAAACACACCATGAGTAAAAGATGAGTGGTCCCAACAGTACATATGACTATTCCCACTATATCACCCTCTAGTGCTATATTCTTTCATCAAACTGGTGATCCAAATGTATGATGAGATGCATTCATATGTTTCCAGTTTGGGCTTGATGAGTTTCACCCTGCTGGTCTCTTTATACTACACCCACACATGCTCATCTTGTCCAAATAATTAACCCCCGCACTGGCGCACGCACACACACACACACGCACACACACACACACACAAAGACGTACACTCAAACAAGTAAACATAGGCTAAAGATTATCTGCTTGATCTAACGTACTATAGACTATGTTTACATTTGCAGTGTTTTTATCGGTTTTAGGAATCAGTTTGTCTGGCTCATGCACATATCAGCACATACTCCTCCATACATTTGTCTGTCTGCACGTCTACATATGCATGCACACGTATACATATAAACATATTTTGCAGGGATATGCACAAAATAAGGAGGATGGGGGATCCACTCCTCATAGACAATTATATATTATACTAACATACACAGGTAGACACCAAACAATTCTGCAGTGGGCACAGTACCTTCATTTATAAGCACTCATTGACAACACTTAACAGCAAGGAAAAAGGGGGGCAATACACCAGCACTGCAGCATTCTGCACTAATAGAACAGATCACTTGGTGCTAAACAATTAGTCAATTAATTGATTAGTTGACAGAAAATTAATGTTGGTAATCAATGCATTGTTTAAGTCATTTATCAAGCAAACATGTCAAACATTTAAAAAGCTATTGTAGTCCCATTTAAAAACATACTTAATGCAGAACAGGAGCTTCACTTTGCATTTGAAGTATTTATCTCTGGCCACTTTTAAGAGAATTACAGTATTGTCCAATAAGAATGATGCAAGTATTTGTATGAATAATTCGGCCAAGTTGATGAAATGGAAAATAAAGGGAGACAGATTCACAGAAAAAAAAAGAAAGACAGAGGAGGAAAGAGAGAAAGTAAGGGAGAGAGGGATCCTCAGATGACACAGATTTTAAGAGCTTCTTGTGTAAATGACAATACATTTTTTTTTCCTTTTGTACACTTGCTGCCACACAGCCTGCATGGAGAATAAGACACACGCAAGAGTAGATAGAGTATGAAGGAAGGGAGTATGGGACGGAGAAAGATGGAAAAAAAGTCTTTGATGTTGGTGCGTCTTTGTCCATGTCTTCCTCCAGTGCAACCTGTCTCGTGCTCTCTCTTTACCCATCCCCTTGTTGGTGGTTAGGGAGTAAATCCCTGCATCTTACATCCCGGTTGTCCACCATTCTTCCAGTTTCTTCCTCCCCCCCATGCCTCTAACTCTCTCTAATTGCCTCTTTTACCCTCTAGCCTGCCCGAGTCCCACTGAAGGCTGGATACAGCAGCTCTCTGTAGACTGCTAAGAATCCACGTGGACAGGATAAGAAAGCTCATCCTGTATCTGCCAAGTGTCCCCAATGCATTAAGGCCAGTGTGCCACGATTCCTCAATGACAGAATCTCCCTGGGACATGAGACACTTCCTAATGGACTGGATTGAATAGATTAATCCTGGAGGAACTGGGAAGCTGAACAGAGACACTCACTTAGGAATTTTAGTTAGCATAGAATTGTATTGTGATCAGTGTCATTTACATTGCAATAGTCAGTTCAAGTGGACTATTTGGGATTTAGGAGGTGGATGTTTAGATGTACGCAAGAAAGCAGGGTAGAGGTAGAAACAGGTTAAGGCAATAAATCAAAGAATGCATTATAATGCACTGCAATAACCTGATTATCATAAGTCCTGTTATTATTTTTCTCAACCATATTTTTAAACTAGGATGGCTTATTATATATACAATAGCAACAATCTGATATTCACACCCACTTCATGCCGTGATTGGCCAGCTGTGGGGAGGCAAGAAAGTAAGCAAGGTTTGAACTTCTCTCTCTAACTCTCGATTGTAATATGTTACACAATTGTTAGTGTCACGTTTCGTATGAACAAATTAATGCCACAATATGAATGCTGCTATCCCCATGTTTTAATGATATTTTCACTCTGCCTTCAAGTTTGGCCGTTCGGAACAAATATAACAAACTGTCTTACAAACTAGTTTTGTCCAAGCATAACCATTAGTGTGCAAAGGTTTCAGAATTTTTATTTGAACAGATTCAGTACAGGGCTGACTCGTGCTAACTGTACCGGGGACACTGTACAAATGGTCAGTCACAGACGCTCTGCAGCACAACCAACTGTCTGTGTTAGTGTGTAAGCCCTAGGAAATTCAGATACTGAAGAAAACAGACAATAACCCAGCTACTTAAGTGTGTGTAAACGCACTAACTGTGAATAAAGACTGTTTAAATAAAGGAGGCTGAGAGCAGCATGCTTTATACTCTATGCTGTAACAGGTGCAGATAGAATGAGAGAACAGTTATGGTGTGTGTGATCTGCTCGTCAGGCAAAAACAAACCTGCTGTTTGCCCTCCCCTCAGGCCTCTTTCTGTGTCTCTCACCCTCTCCTTTTTTCATGTCATCACCCTCCCTCCTCCTCTCAGTAGCAATGGCAACAGCCCGTGTGGTGTCTCTGTACGTTTCTGTAAGTGTTTGTTTGTTTGTCTGTGTTTACTTCACAACAGCTGGATAGGGTTTGTACTCTTAAATCTGGCTATGGGACTCATCATCGCTGTGAAGACAGAGAGAGAGAAGTGTTGTCACTTGTGCATTTTGCAGTTATGAGACATAGAGAACATAAGGTTGAGCGTGAACTCACATGTTGGTGATATATTTTACACGATACTGTTATTGTTTTACATTGCCAAAAGTGGTGCACATCTGGATATCTCCCAGCAAACAGTGAGATATAATTACCAAAGGTATATGGTGTAGCCAACTTCATGCATGTAAATTAATATGAGTGTGTACCTGAGTTTGTTTGTGTTAGAGAGAGTGTGGGGGATAGAGAGAGAGAGCACACCGCGCTGTGATCCTTAATAAGTGCACTCGGTGTATGATACAAATTCCTACAAGGTGCAGATAAATACACAGCCATCCCCGGCCCCCCTTCACATCCCTCGTTCTTTCTTTCTCCTGTCCTCCTACACATCCTGGCCCTTTCATGTGCAAAGCAGATGGAGTCAATTGACATGCTAATGAGACAAGGGCTGCTTCACAGCAGTCCCGGGGCCACTCCACCACACACACACACACGCACGCACGCACACATGTGTACATATACAGTGACTGCATATCGCCATGTGCATTTGAGTAGGTCCTCCTCAACTAAACCACCCATTCACCTACCTAGACACACACAAGAACACATATGTATCATTTAACTCAAACTGTAAATTGTTTTTATTTTTTATAAATGACAATATTTGTTGGTGGACTTGGACTTGGGATCCAATTGTGGCTGAAGCAAGGATCTGTATGTTTGGTAAAGTATACACAAGATAACCAACTTCAAGAACAAAAGAGTAAGAAATTATAATGCTATATAATATAATGCTTTGTTATTCATTATAGCCAGTTTGTCCTTTAGAAACATGCCTCTGTCATATCAGATATTTGTAATGTTAAGAGGGGAAGAATATCTTTTTTTTTTTTTTTTTATTTAGAAAAATGCCTCAGGATTAAGCTTTGTATAACCTATTTGCAGCTTAATAAAAACCCCTAAAAACAATCATATTAAGATTTACATTACAGGATCACTGAGGGCATTACCTGTTTCATATAAACCCATAAAACATGAAAAGATACCAAAAGGTTATCAGTAAATGTACTATCAAATGTTCAAGTGTTAACAAGAGACAAATCTGGCAACACAGTGTCAGCCGCGGTTAGAGACTCCCATTTGAATTTGCAAGGTCGACATGGCCGTAGCAGCATTTCTTTTGGTTAGCTTTTTTCAGGTCAAAGTTCACATGTAAACTCCACACTAACATGAAGAGCTACAACTGGAACCACAGATTCAACCCAAATTCTGTATGAAGTGTGTGTGTATGTGTGTGTGTGTGTGTGTGTGTGTGTGTGTGTGTGTGTGTGTGTGTGTGTGTGTGTGTGTGCTTCAAGCCATCCACAACTTTCCCTTATTAAAAGAAATATGGACTACTACATACAATGCTGCCTGACATTTACATTGTTCTATCAGCCTTCAAAATGTGCAGGGGTCACATAAAACACGCCGAAAGTACCACACACTTTGCTACTTATCAAAGAAGGCGACAGAGTTACAGAGAGAGGGTTAGTAAGGTAAGCTGGTTGTCCAAACATGTTGGAAATCAAATGTGTTTATTGTTGTTTCGAACAGCCATACTGAAAGGCGGATTGAAAAGATGGCCGTCATAGAGACAAGCGAGATGCCATAATTGATCACTAGATCACTGAGTGAAGTGGGAGTGAATGTGAGGCTGTTGGTTCCACAAAGTTACAGCAAACATTGGCAGCTTAATGCTAGCTTTAGTAGCTAATGCTACCAACTAGCCCCTACCTTCTCCTAGTTGAAGGCTGAACTGTTACTTAAGCTATGTGTTGTTTTATTTACATTGACATATGACAACACAGCTGAAAATACAAGAAGGTTGACACTGACCTGGGAACTGATGTAAACAATACCCACTCAACAGCATTTTAGTGAAAACTCCCTAGGGCCTGGCTAAAATTGTATTGGTGGAGCAGAGGATGAGGACCTAAGAATTAGGGTTTTTCTTGTTCAGTATTTGAAATACAAAATTAGGAAATAACCAATTTGTTTAGTTCTGCTTATATTATATCAAACAAATGTATAATGTGTTTGTATTGGATCGTTGACTGTATATCTATTAAGTGCACGTCCGCCAGAAAGAGCTAAAATGCAAACAAGATGCTATTCTAACTGGGATGTCAATGGCAGTCTGATTGTTTGACCTATGACCTCAACTGTAGAAGCTTGAACATTGTTAAATTGTGTTTTTCTGTGCTTAAATCCTTATAAAGTATTTATCTACAGTATTTTATTGCACAGTATGTTCTATGTACAGTATGTGTCTTTCACTAACATGTTTTCTCTCATTCAGTTGAATCTCTTGATGCTCCAAGCATCACTCTCAAAAGCTCAGGTACAGTAGTTGATGGGTGAGTGCACTGAGCAGCACTTGAGGCCAGATTAACAGGTGACATTTACGAGGGTGTGAGCGTGTGTGCGAGGACTGAGTGATATAGGGCTCCCTATCAGCAGACAGGAGTCAACTACTCCCACTACTCCCCACCCTAAAGGGCAGGCTTTATAGCCAGATCCTAATATATGCCCTTCCACGCAGCAACTTTTATTTAGGAGCCCCCTGTTGAACCCCCGTCTCCTCTGGCTCACTATTTATGAACTTATTAAAAGACTGGTTTGGTGTTATTCACTGGTGATTACTTACATATTATTGGAAATGTAATTAACTAACTAAATTTGACTACTTCCCACATTATCTTGTTTTGTAGCTTTTTTTCTTACACGTTAAGCCAACTGGCAAACGATTTTAAAAGAGATGAGTATGTATCTTATTTGAGCTGTGTTTTTTATGTCTGTTTAGTTTTGTTTATCTTATCATGTACAAGACATGTCATTTATAGGGCTGCAACTTAAGGTTATTTCCTTATCAATTAATCTGACAATTATTATTTGTTTATTCTATAAGTAAAAAATGTCCATTACAATTTCCCAGAAACCAAAATGTTACAATGAAGTAAAACAGAAAAAAAGCAGAAAATTCTCATGTTTAAAAGCTAGTACCACCAAATGTTGGGCATTTTTACTTGAAAAGTGAAAAAAAAATTCATTTTCTATCAATCGACTGATTAATCAACAAACACTTTCAGATCTAATCGTTTATCGTGTTTCAATGGAATTCGGTCATGGTGGTATGAATGTCTGAATTTTATGTGAAGTGTTTTGTCTCATGTAATGTACATTATAACAGTGGAAAAGATGTCATTGCATTGAACATGAGTTTGATTATTTGTGTGTGATTTTGCATACAGTAAATTATTATTATTATTAAACAATTAATATATATCAATATTGTATATTGAAAACATATTTTGTATTCATTGATATTTTACTGATTTCTACCATGTCCTCCAGCCCAACATGTAAGTAAACACTAACATGCCTATCAAGTATGGGCTCATAATAGCACTGATTTACTAATGCCTTTCTTATTATCGCTCTGACACAGTAATCAGGAGGCCTCTTTAAATATTCATTGTTAATACTGGTGGCGCTGTGCAGTGATCTCTTTCCAGGAACAGGTGGGGGAGGAGGGCCATGCTACTCCTCTCCTCTGAACCAGGAGACAGTTAACCGAGCCTGGGCAGGGCCTTTACGCCCTGCCCCCGGCCCACCACATGGCCGGGACTAGGCCTTTGCTATTAGAAAAGATCAATGCTGTTATATTTATTCATCTCAGCAGCCTTCAGTGCAGTACCCCAGGCTCTGGTCCACTCTGAAGGCATTTGTGCATTCTCTTTCATTCTCAAGTTTTTCACTTCACTTTTTCATATTCTAGCCGCCACTCATAGCTGTAGTAGTTGCCAGCATCATCATCTTCCCCATTACCAACAGCACACCTGTTTCCAATTGCATACACTCATAGGTCTTTCTTTGAACTACCTTATTACATACACTTTCTCTGCTTAGTCAAAAAGATTATAGTATAACTGAAGCTGAATGAGTCATAGCTCAGGTCAGGCACAGGTGTAGTGTGTGTGTGTGTGTGTGTGTGTGTGTGTGTGTGTGTGTGTGTGTGTGTGTGTGTGTGTGTGTGTGTGTGTGTGTGTGTGTGTGTGTGTGTGTGTAGCCTAGTGATTGGATGGACTAGATGAGAATAGAGTCAGGCGTAGGTGGAGAGCAGAGGGGTGTTAATTTATGACTAACACTTAGACACAGGATCAATTGCCAGTAAATGTCTATAGGCTCAGAGTGGTGAACACTTTAAAGTAGGGAATGCTTTAGACATAAATGCCTTAGAGATACGTTCAACAACCCCATCCTCTGCCATCATGCACAATGCATTTTTAGTTTTCATTTTTATAGTATTGCATCACAGTCTTGCAGTTTATGATGTGTCCCAAAACAATTATGCTGCTTGTTTCTAATGGAAGGTTTGGAAAAATGTTAGCTAAAATATGCAAAATATGTTATTTTCTATCCACCTGCCTCATGGCCTTCCCATTGCTGATCTTAAAACACTTGAAGGTGGATGCCAGTTGGATAACCATAGGCTGCTGCTTGGTTATCCGTCACTAGGTGGACAGACTTATTCGTCTCGTTGTGATGAAACATGCTTCAGTGTGCAGATTGTTGATTCTCAATTAAACCTTTGGGATTGTGGGTTGGAACTTGGAAACATTATCCAGCACAGAAGCCGACAATGAGCACATCATCAAGGCTTTCTAGCAGCATTCATTAGCTTCATCATTAATTCAATCCATGCCTTGGACACTAGGTGTACAGTAGTCTCATACGTACAAATTAAAAAAAAATAACTTGCTAAGAGGCACAAAAATACACAGGAGCAATACAAAAATGCCTTAAGTAAACCATAAAAAAGGACCAATATTAGAAAAAGCTGTACATCGTCAGCTCAGGGTCCTTTGTCCTTTAACTGCTAGCTTCTCCATAACTACCTATAAATGAATGAATACAAATTTAAATACCCGCCTCTAATTGACTCATACAAACACCCACACACACACCTAATACTGCTTTACAACTAGGGAACTTTAAGAATTTGCAGTAATGCGTAGGGATACCTTTCGCAATACCAGTAGCTATATGGTAATAATATTATATTGTATGGTAATAGTCACTGTAATATCATAGCAGATAATCATAATAGATAACTGAAAGCATCGTGGACATAGTAGTATCTTTGTTGCAATGATCTCCAAAAGGTGTGTGATGGACGCACCTGCTGCCACACCGGTGATTTAGGCTCCATCCACACTACTACGGTTTAATTTTAAAACACAAGCACATAACTGTGTCAGAACTAATCTCCATACTAACACGCCTGAAAATGCATATCATCGACCATTCACGTACACTGGGCATGCTCGTGCCGGTGTAAACACAATGTAAGGCTGATAACGTAGGACTCTCAGCTGACAAATGCTTAATTTTTTTTTTTTTTTAGAATTATTTTTTGGGGCTTTTCCCTTTATTAAGTGACGGTGGATAGACATGAAAGGGGGAGAGAGATGGGGGAAGACATGCAGCAAAGGGCCGCAGGTCGGACTCGAACCCGGGCCGTTGCAGGACTCAACATGAGGCGAACGCTCTAACTGGGTGAGCTAGAGGCCGCCCCTTAATTTTTATTTAACCCAATATGACTCTTTGTTACCACAATGTTTGTGATTAAGTTACACCAGAATCAAAGCTTTTTCCCATGCAGTGTTCACATTATTTTGTCTACCCCCTGTAGATGACTATAATGAGTAGTTAACAGAGAGACCTGTGTATCCTGTATGATAATAATTAGTAAAGTGAAATGCAGACTTCTAATCGCAGAGGACACTGCACCTACAGCGTTGAGGGAAAACATATTTGTGTTTAAAATGCAGCTTCAAATTTAGGTTCAGCTGGTTGAATCTTGCTTTTGTGATTTGCTCAGCAGCTCGTTTAAAGACTTTAAGAATTTTGTGGGACAATAAAGAGCTGTTGGCAATCACAATGTTTCCTCTTGTACTCTGTGCTCTGTTGAATGGGATAAATGAAGTTCTCTACAGTATATCACAATGTGGCAATTATAGTGTTTGCTGCACACAGAAAAAGACATGTATCATTGCAGTGATAAGTTAACCCACTGAATAATCCAACTGCAAGGCCACAGAGAAAATACATGTTACCTGAGGGTATCTGTCATATTTTGCAACATACTTTACCTTTCGAGTGGACTTTTACTAGAACTCATATGATGGCCACCTGTGGAATAACAGTGTTTTTCTCTTCCCAGACCACAGTGGCACTACTGCTCTCAGTCTGCAGAATTTCCCTGAGCTGAATAAGCTCGGCATTTGCCTGGGAACGTCTTTTTTCTTCTCCCCTGGGCTCTGTAAGAACTCAGGGCAATTCCAAACAATACAAACTGGAGATTGTGAGTGTATGCAACCGTGATTGTGTGTGTGTGTGCCTATGAATGTATGTCTGAGTTTTTTGCCTCCCAGAGGGGCGGAGGTCTATGTTTTGACAGTATCAGGTGTACAGGCTTTAATCTCATTCCCTCTTTAACTCTCTCTCCAAGTCATGCATCGTTCATATTAAAACGGAGCAGAGAGACAAAAAAAGAGAAAACTATTTCAGAATAATAAAGGACAACCTGTGTGTTTCCAAAACTTAAGGACCCTTCCCTTTATATAAATAATCTGTCTCAGGTATCTGTGTCTCATATCTGACTAATGCATGCTACTGTAAACAATCACACAGTGAGCCACGATAGGCTCAGGAAACTGTTGGGCAGAGAGAGAGATTGAGAAAATGTGTGTCTAAGTAGAAAATGGAAAAAAGAGAGTGTTCTGAACAGGCTCAGTAGTGTATGTTGGGTGGGTGTGGGAGGATGGGGGTTGAAAACAGCCTTGCCCTCCAGGCCACCTCTGACCTGGACTCTTTAGGGGTCAGGAGTCTTAGTAGATACTTAAACCTTTCTGCAGGATTTTGACCTGTCCTTACCTTCTGGCCCGCCATTCCCCAGCCTCGCCCTCCCCATCCCGCTATGCAGCCCACCAATAATCCTCGGCCAATCAATAGTAACTGTTCTCTCGATAATTCATAACATTAACATACACTCAATGGCCCAGCGGATGGATGGGGAAGACATAGGAGGGCCATCATTCCAGTATCGATTCCCCTTAGAGGGAGTCGATAGGCGGGGAGGTGATGGAGTTATAGCCTCCTGCTTCCTGGAGGTAGAGCCACACCAGAGCCTCAAATAAACAGACATCACACACACGCTGCTATCTTTTAATGCCCACAGACATACGGACAGATACCGACACAAGCTTTCAGTGTGTGGGATGTACACATGTACGTGTGTCCTTTGTACATGCGATGCTGTGCCAGAGTGTCACTAACAGCAATAAGAAGAAACCCTTTTAATTACCCCCCTGAGCAGGGATCTGCTTTTCTATCACCACTCCGTCTCTGCTATTACATTTATCTGTATCCCTTCTACGCTGTCTCCACATCGTTCCATCTTCTTTTTTTTCCTGCACTCCCATTGCTCCTCTCTGCCACTCCACAGGGCCCCCTGTCCCCTAAGATTTAACTACAACTTTCGCCTTTTGATTTCATGTCCCCATTGCTCCATTCCTCCCCAGCTCCCATATACTGCATATCCCCCCGTGCCTGTTTCTACCTCTCCTCCTCTCAGAGAATCAGCTAGCAGCAAATCCTCAAATCATTTTGCCTCAGATGTCGCAAAGTAGTCTAAAAGTACCTGAAAGTATTCAGAATACATGAATAAAAAATGTGAGTGATCTCTTGGAATGTGCACACTATTACATATGCCGCATGTGCCGCAATTACATATTTTAATCAACTGACAGCCCAAAAAATTATGATGTTCAATGGAATTAACTGTATTTCACTATATATTGTATACTGTATATTATGTCAGACAAACCTTTTCACAGATTAAACAAAAATCGGAACAAATGTTAGTTTTTTACTACAATTTGCTTGGGACCATTACATTTGACACCAGATTTTTGAAGGATACCATGATAAACTAGAAGGGCACTTGGGGAGCACAGACCTCCGCCAAAGCATGCCCTATCTCACCTATCTCACATTATTCTGACACCACATGAATGCAGCACAAACGCCCTATGCAATGTTAACAAAAGTGAAAAATATTGTGTATCCGTCACATTATTCGGATCCACTCCAACATGTAATGAGTTCTTCCTTGGCCCATGCTACATCCTTCACCAAGTTTCATGAAAATCAGGCCAGTAGTTTTCCCGTAGTCCTGCTGACAGACAAACAAACCAACAAACAAACGGACAGACCAGACCTAAAACATAACCTCGATGGCAGCAGTAAGGATAATATTGAATAATGATCCTGTAACAGTAATACCCAGTACACAGTTGATATATCATAACTGTGCAGATACACCACAACTGTGTCAGCTACAGCTTTGCCTTACTTTAGTCTGCAGTCCTCCCTCTATCACTGAGCGTTTGACCCAAAGTGTATGTGCCAGCTCTTTCATTCCAGTCAGACAAATAGTACAACCAGTAGACTCTTCCCTCCTCTGTTCCCTTCTCCCTTGCGAGACATAAAGCACCCTTCACCCATTTCCTCCAGCTTCTCATCCTCACTTCCACATCTTTCTCAAAGCCCCACAAGGGCCCTACACGCAGCACCCTGAAATATAGACTGGCGTAATGGCCCACTAAATTAACTCCTTGTAAGCGTGGTTTAGGAATGGCTGTAATTAGCATATAATAGGTGTGGGAGAGGAGGTAAAGGGCCAGGCCTGCCCTGAGGGCCCCAAGGCTGGGGCTGCCGCCCTCTCTTGTCTTCATCTCTAATAGCGCCGCAAAGTTCAGCCTTATAAACATGTCAGTGAGACGCGTGATTAAACGGCACGGTCATTAGATAATGGATCCTGTACCTGTGGGCTGCCTATCACTCCCCCGTCAGGCCAGCTCAGCGCTGCCTTGGTTAACTAAGTCTGCAAACACACACACATAAGCACATGTATGACTTCACTGTATCTTCTTTTATTCTGCTAACTCCACACCAAAAAAATCCACATGCAGGAGAGAATAGGTAAGAGTGAGAAGAGAGAGCGAGAAAGAGAGAGAGAGAGAGAGACAGTGAGAGAGAAGGAAAGAACAACCCCAGCACAGAGCAGCACCCTGACTGATGTAGTTCCAATAATTGCAAGGCCCTGCTTCCTCATCCAAGTGCCTTTTACTTATTTAAACTGTTTGCTTTAAGCGCCACTGAAGCCAATTAGGAGAGGCATAATTCAATGGGGCAGGGAATGAAGGGAGTAGGAGGGCTGTGCGAAGGAGGAGGAAAGAGAAAAGAAGAGAGGACACTGCTTTTCAGCAGGCCCTTCATCATTTTCCTGCTTTGACCTCATTCCTGCACTTAGTCACTCAGACGACCAGATTTAGAGTCTTTTACACCTTGATTCTGATTATTCTGGGCCTGGAGTCATCTAATCTGTCTAAGGAAATAGACTAATTTTACTTAACTAAAAATAATAACTGATACAAAAGTAATGCTTAACTAAAAACAGATTATGGGGAAGAGAGGGTAATATTTATTAAAACTGAACCCAAACTTGTTATTCAATGAACTGCAAAATCACTATAGCCTAGTAATTCTTTTGATAAGCCACTGAAATGCCTTCACTTCAGTTTCTAGTACCCTTTTAATTTAATCTGGCCTTCCAGGTCTTCCTCTCTCTTTTGATTTTTGGATGGATACTTGGCCAGTGAACCCAGCCCTTTTTTCTGTCAAGGCACTTCCCCAAGAAGACCTGCTGGTCTTGCACAAACAACAAGGCTTTACAAATGCCATTAAAGATAATGGTATTGCTCATGTTAACAAGCCATCAGTTGTACATTTAAATGCACACACTAACCCACACACTTACGCACAAGCTTATATCCTAATAAAGTGAACCTCTGTTACAGCCCAAAATGTATAATGTAACAACACTTTTACTAACAATGCTGGAGGAAAAGGCAGCAAAACCTGAAGCGGTAAAGAGTGGATATGTGCATTTATATAAACATGCAGGCATGGGCTGTATGTGCACAAGCTGGACAATTTGAGTGTCATTCATATTTCAACTTAAGGATCTAAGTAAATGCAGAAGCAGAAAGACAAGTCACACAAAGAGAGTTCACTTTGTGTGTGGGAACCAGTGGATAAACTATTGGTTACGATGCTGCACTGAAGATGCAGGTAGGACAGACAGTAAGAAACCAAACATTCCATCACACACTTCTTCATAGCTATCCACTTCAGACATTTATCCATTCTTTCAGATTAATAAGAGCTACAGCTGGTGGAGCAACGTGGGCTGGCCCAGACTTTCACTCATTCTAACAGCCGTTTAATAAATGTGATTGCAAATGGAACTTGTCACTTGCACTGGGGAGAGCTGGCCAGTCAATACCTCAGCTGGCAGGTGCCTGGGGTCACGTATAAGTCAGAAAGTGATGGATATGTATCCAATAATTGATGTAGGGCAGCAGTTATTGTCAGTTTGGCTCCTGCCTCTATTGCTTATTAAAAGCTGTTGGCCTTAAGTACCAGCCAGCCAATTACTGAGGAAGCGAGGTGACTGTTTAGGAGCTTAGACCCTAAGGCTCTCTGTTGAGAAAAGAAATGAACGAGGCTATTGTTGTAGCGCGTGCATGCCTCTCTGTATGTATGAGTGCATGTATGTGTGTGTGTGTGTGTGTGTGTGTGTGTGTGTGTGTGTGTTTCATCTGAAATCCTGAGCGTTTATTTTTTCAGTGAACTTCCTCTATTTTTTTGTGAGGCTCTGTTTCATTGTTCTACCAAAGTGGTTTCCTCAAATGTACATTTACTGTAATACAGAGCACATTAATCTGATGTGTGAACTCCTGCCTCTCATCAGGTCAAAATACAACCATTCTCCCTCTCTATTGTTGTCATTGACCTTGCGGGTTATGTCAGAGCCTGAGAAAAGTAGAACGTAGCAAACAGCACTGCTCCGCGTTGACCTGTTGACCTCGCCTCGCATTGCTTAGTTATTAATGAACTGGCAAGTTTCTTACAGTTCCTGTATCTTGGTTCAAGGTTTATTCATCGGGAGATGAACTTGTTTGTACTGTTGTCCATTTCTCAGAGCAGAGTGGGAATCTCCGCAACTAGACACTTAAAGTACAGGTCATTGTGTGGTAGCCCTGTGTGGGCGACAGTGTGACACCCTTGTCAAATGAGCACACTCCAACACTAAATACAGTAGCACCATCGCTACTGCGGCCATGCAGCTTACCACAGCAGCGTATTTCCCTAACACAATCTACCAGCTCATTTCTCAGCAGGGAGAAAGCGAGCCGTGATAACGCTCATCGCCGCAGGCCATAACCCTAAGACTGTGTGGAGAGAGGGAGGGGAAACTTGGATGTGACCGCGGCGTGTAGTAATTGTAAAACTCAGAAAGAGCTGCTGAAGCAGAATTTTGACATGTAGCGCTGCTTTTCAGTTCTGATCAAAGGGTCCACCAGAGCAGCAGCTGATAACCCAATCAATTCACTTCTTTTGTTTTTCGCTGAATGATGCACGTTTAGCGCTAACCTCCAGGCAAAGAATGAAGGAAAGAAAGGAGGTAAGGGGGGGGAGATTGGGGGAGGGGGGGAGTGGCAAAATGGTGGTTGGGTAGGAAGGTAGGAAGGGGGAAGGTGACAAAAAAGCAAAAGGGGGAAAAAATTAAATAAACTTAACAGATTGTTGGTGAGTTTGATGGATCTATAGAAAGGTATTAAGAGGTGCTGCAGGGGATGTGATGCGCATAGGAGCCGATTAGAATATGAAATGTTTCAGCAGAGAATGGAGTAAAAAGGCAGAGAGATGGAGAGGAGATTAAAAAAAAAGTACCTGTCTACCGCTCTCGTCCTTCAGGAGCCAGGCAGACTGAGAGCCCCCTACCTATAGAAGACAATCAGTAACAGACCAAGAGGAGGGAGAAAGTGTGCGTTTGTGTGGATGAGAAAGAGATAGAAAAAGACAAGGAGAGACAGACAGATGCTTCTGTAAAGGTAGGAGGTCATAAACATCGAATGAGAGTGAGAGAAAAGCTAATCATTACAGTTTGCAATGAAAAAGAGGCTTCTTAGACACCAGTCAACCAATTGGTCAGACAATCAATCAGTCTGTATTTAGTAGGTATCATGTCCTCTAGACAGGCAGGCAAAGAGAGGGGAGAGACATATGAAGAGGTAAAAGACAGACACCCAGCTCCTGGGAAACATAGTTGCTGGGTATTGGGAGATAATAAAGCACACAGCATAACAAAGATACATCCCAGAATATGTGGTGGTGTGAGCCATAGACTGTAAAAAAAGATGAACGGCTTGACAGGTCTTCAAAAGTGAAGCCAACACATCTCCATTGCCCCCTGATGGCTGGCTGCAGTACAGGTCAAAAACCCCGCCCCTCCATGTTAGCGGATGGGACATGGGCTACACACAAAAATCTAAGTCAAATCATTTTAGGTAGTTTTTAGTACGCTGATGTACGTTCAAGTATTCATTTTTCTGTTAAGTTTGTTTTTAATTAGTCATTTGATGCTATAAAAACAGGGTGAAACGTTGATATGATTGACAGCTGTGACTGACTTGCGGGTGTATGGCGGGACTTATTACGATAGCGCGGCTCCACCACCCGATTACTACTGCGCTGACTGTAGTTCCAAAAACTGGCAGCTTCTGTATCCAGGACATTTTGGCTGCACTTTTGTACAGTGGGAGGAAGTGGAGACGTGTCACCTAACTTTATATGCAGTCTATGGTGTAAACTGATTCAAGACTGTAGACTGCCACCACATTTCGGCCCTCACAACAAATGCATACCGGTCTTTACGAGATTTGTCCAGCCTACTCTGGCCATGTGTTACCGCTTTCATCAACCTCTTTTCCAGCCGCAGAGTCCAAACCACTGTGAGCTTCATGCCCAGCACTAAACTGCAGGCGAACAAAACAGCATCTAGCTGGTGAAAATAGTGAAGCATTTAGCAGCCAAAGAGCCAGATATTTCACTCTGGGAGGTGATAGAACCCAAAAAAGGCTAAAAGGATAGCAAATATTGGACTTACATTCATCAGGTAAACACAAACACAACTCAAAATGAACACGTTTGACACAACAACTTTATAAGATGATTATATGTCGATGTTGTGTTCACAGTTTGTTCTGCTGCCTCCACATGGCCAACATTTTTTAAATAATTAAAAAACATAACTTATTATACCGGTATTGTTTGGAAAATAAAACCTCACATAATATTATATTATGGAAACATGCCTGAATCAATCTACATATAGTTTATATACAATTACAAATGTACCAAAAAAAAGTCAGGTTTCAAATAATTTGATCATTGTAATAACTTCTTAACAATATCAATATATAAAACACATTCAGAAATCTGAATGTGTAATCTGTCTTTTAACTGCACATACACATGCTCATAAAATATTCAGGACAATAAATAAAACAATATAGGAGAATGAAATTGAACAAAAGCAACGCATTTCACACCAAGTTGACCAGACATCAAAATTAAGAATAAGCCCAGCAGTATCACATTTTACAAATATTGTAGTGGCTCTTTCAAGACAAAAAATCTGCCAACTCTGCTGTAGTTGTTATAATTTGAGTCAGTTCTTGCAGCTGCAGAAGGTGAACATGTGCATAAAGTAACAGATGTCAGCTTTAATGTTCAATTTGTGGGGTCGCCCCCATTGCGAATGGAATTAGGCTGCAGACCATGAACTGCAACAACCCAGTTCTAGTTCAGCCAGGGACCTTTGTAGCATCTCTCTCGCCCTCATTCCATTTACTGTCTGTGAGAAAGGCACAACAAATCCCCCCAAAAAAGAAACAAAACCGTTTTAAGAAAAGTCACTGTGTTAATTAGCTAACAAAGTAATGAATGCATTAGTTTATAATATGAATGTGCCGATTGTTTCAAGTGAGAACCAGTGCTGTGGTGCTGCTTTGTGAACTGTATGAGGTGTGTGTGACTGTGTGTCTGTTATGATCGTTAATTGTCATAAATGTAGTTTGAGCTGAGGATGTTATGAGGGTAAAAGTAATCACATGAGTAGGAACTGTGTGTATCCACACATCTCCACTCCAGAAAGTCTCCTCTGTGTATTCCAGCACCCTCCTGCGTGGTGCTGGCCTGCCCTGACGTATGGGGATTAAAAGACGCTAATGTGCGCACAGGGGCCGCTGACCTTCCACAGAGATTGACTTTACACCAGTGGAAATGGAAGCCAGTAAATCAGCAGGCTGCTGTGGCGCTCGTCCCAACGCATCACTCCCTCTGACACTGTCAGCCGAGACAGGAGCACATTAATCACAAACATAGGCTCCAACATTATGCTGTAGGTACAGTGGTGTCCCGTCCATTTAGCACTGACTTTAACACACAACGTATACACAAATGATGAGATGGACATGCAACGACAAGCATCCGTGAATGCCTAAAAGCACAGACAGACTAACAATCTCACACTACAGGGGAAACAGGAAACATCTCTTTATACTTACTTCATTAACAATAAGACTACATGGAACATGTACAAGGCCTTTTTTAACTTTCAATGCATTTCCCAAATTTATAGTACTCTTAGATTTAAATCTAACTGTCTTGCTAATGGTGTGTTATCTTTGCAAACAGAGCACTGCAATCTGTTAGTTTCTGGTTTTTGGTTTTTATCTGTGTGCGGGGACGAGTCTTTTGTTTGTCGTCTCTGGCAGCCAGGCCTGGCTAAGGGAAGAGGAACATCTGTGAAAAATTTCACATCGAACCAAATGAGCTCTGGCATAGCAGAGGGCCCATGACAAACTTCCTGCATGTGCTAATATGAGGATGGATTTGGAGCTAGTGAATCGCAAGCTGGCACACATACATATGCATTTAAACACCTAAACACACATGCGTACATGCTCATGGCCAAACACCCAAGTGCATCCACTTATCGTTATCTAGAGAGACATAACTCTTGTGATATGTTCCAAAGGAATGAGAGGCAAACAAGCTTAATTTAAGTGTAAATGGACAGAGAGAAGAAAGGACATGGAAGCGGCATTTATCTTGTAAATAAACTATCCACACTGGCAAAGATTAACACCCACAGAAAAATAAACTATATTCAGTTCATTGCTCTCCAGGCAGTGTTGGGAGTATTATCAGCAGTGGAGCTGTTTCACACTGGCAGTTGATAGAACTCATTCAGTCATATTGACCAGTAAAGGGCCCCACTGAGACTACAGTCCCTTTATGGACTGACCCTCAGCATTTCACCATACATAGGCCAGAGGCTAGTGAGGGCCATGGGGGCATTAACCCTCCCACAGGTCAGGGCCCTGACCCACTACAGCCTGCCAAAGCCCACTCCCAAGCCCAAGTGTGGCCCACTCCACTCAATACCCTTTTAATTGCATTGGGATGGTTTGCGACCTATCGATTAATACGTGTATTTATGTCATCCCTGGCCCAGAGGCTACATTGTATTTCTGTGTGGCATATTCATTTATTTACCTATCTGTCCCGCCCCTCATGCATCATCCATATATCTATCCATCTCTCCTCCGAGAGCACTTCAATTCAAGGGCTCACATAATTACTGCAGCCCTATAATTGAGTGCTTTGATTTAGGATTTTTCTGTTCCCTCTCCCCTGCCACTGCCATCACTCGCTCCACGCTTCTCCCAATGAAAGACAGAGGGATGAGATATGGAAATAGAAAAATGGGAGCTGGAGAGTAGAAGATACCCCACCACTCTTACACATGCAGACATTCTCTCTCTCTCTCTCTCTCTCTCTCTCTCTCTCTCTCTCTCTTTCTTATCGGAATCTACTGTTTCTGTCATCCAAGAGGGGAGGGGTAAGTTGATAATTACTGAGGGAGATTCATGCAAATCGATGCCAAATTAAAGCATTATAAAGGCTTTTATCAGCTTTTCTTTTCCAAATTGAAGACGATAAAAACCCATTTGAGAGGCGGGAGAAATGGCCCCCGTCCCTTCATTTAAAAAAAAAGAAGAGAATTGTAATTATGTTAACACCAATAGAATCCAAAAAAACCCTTTCTTAACTCACTTACTCATTCATAATTAATTAATTTCTCACAAAACTGGGCAGGAAGAACAATGCAGTACAGCGTCTCCTCCCCTCTCCCCTCTCTCTATTTTCAGGAGAACAAGGGGGAGTGCATGAGATATTGTTGAGTATTGTGACAGAGGGCTCATTTCCATACCTAGCCATACATGAGGATCCTCTGTTTCCTTAGCTTAGCTCTATCTGCCTCGGGGCAGCAATAAAAATGGCTCTGTTTTAGAAACAAAGGTGGGTGGACAAGGACGGGATAGTGCATCTGGAGCTAAGGGAGGCCTACAGAGACTCAGACAGCGAGACGGAGAGAAAGGAAGACCAAGAAAGAAACAGAGACAGACAAAATCAGAAGAGATGTCCTTGACCACAGATATTTGCTACACCAAAAAAAAGGAAAATAATACAACAGAAAGTATGTAATTTTCCATCCACACAGCCAAAAGACCTTAACTTGGGGTCTGTTACCAAAACATGGAGTTCCATGTACGTCATGGCCAGTTAGCCGGTACCAGCTCTGTAGTTCAAGGCTGTGAGTTTAAGGAGAAACAGCCCTACTGAGTAAAAGAAACAGATAGCTACAACACAGACACAACAGAGATAAGACCTCGAAGGGAGAGCGATTGAGAGAACGACTGCCTGACAGACAGTCACCTCAGGGCTGTCTCGTCTGATCTATTAGACATTCAACGCTTCAGTTATAGTACGCTCAATGGCAACGGCAACGCTCCTGCTCCCCCTCCCCCACCTGAACGCTGTGACGGGGACAGACCAAACACACATCTGGAGGTGTAGACTGGGTGCGTGGGTGGGGGGTGCCGAGAGATAACCTGTCACTCCACAGGGTCTTTACACGTAACACATGGTCGACACATGTACATACATCAACCTTTGCACCATAGCCAGCCTGATGTGTGTGATGTTTGAATGCCTGAGATCTTAACCATCGCGGCCCGTGTCACTCACACCAAACACACACACGTGCATTTTCAGACAATTGAAAGGTATTGATACAATACTCATTCTTCAGAAAAAGAAACTATGTTTTGTATGTCTTTCTAGCAACCTATCTATTATTAGACAGAAACCCTGTCATTTACACTGATGGACAGCATACGCAGCGGCAGGGTTTGGCTGAGCTGCTGCTGTCTGCAATTTTTGCTGTTTATGACCTTTTTTAGCCTGTGTTTGGAGGGGGGTCAACAGCGCCAGCCAGAAGTCGCTATGCTGCTAATACAGGCTAATGTGCTGTTGACAACAGCCCAATTACACAGGACTCCTGCAGAGAGAGGAGAGAGGAGCAGGAGGAGGGGCTGAGGACAGAGGGTGGGAGCGATGAGGAGTGAAGAGAAGGGGCTCGGAGAACAAAAAAAGAAAGGAAGATGCCATGAGTGCATATGAGACAAAGGCTGGAAAAAGAAAGAGAAATACAATAAACATTTTTTTTAAATTGAGGTAAGGTGAGATTGTACATGTGTGTATATATCTGTGCACGTGTGGTTTAGTGGCGAGGCATGGTGCTGTGCAAACACAAGCCTGCTGGGCAGAGAGACAGAGGGAGACTTGGTGAGGCAGTGTGGAGCTGCAGGGAGCCTCATTACGACCAGCAGGAGCCTCACTCTGCCTCATCACTTCTGGCTGTATTGGGAACAACCACTGCTTACTACTGTACACAAACACACACACACACACACACACACACACACACACACACACACACACGCTTCTGTGGCGGACAAAGACACATTCATAACTTATAACTAACTTTATGGATACATCATCATCATTCATTACCTTCAGAGTATGTGCAGGAACACACATTCCAAGTCTTTTTTTGCACAATACTGAGTTACAGATGGGTGACAAATTAAAGAAAGAAATCTGAATGAATTAGTGGAGAAAGATAACAAATGCAGACAGGGCATGAGGAGTCACATCTGGGAATAGTTCGACAAGGTCCCATGACATGGTGCTTTTTGGATGCTTTTATATAGACCTTAGTGGTCCCCTAATACTGTATCTGGAAGTCTCTTTCCCGAAATTCAGCCTTGGTTCAGAATTACAGCCACTAGAGCCAGTCCCACAATGAGCTTTCCTTAGGATGTGCCATTTCTGTGTCTCTAGCTATTGAGGAGGAGAGGGGGGGGGAAGGTGGAGGGTGGGGGTGTGGCTTTGACCAACTGCCACTTTGCTCTTTTGAAAGCCATGATGTCTCTCTCTTTCTCATGGGCGGGCAAAGCAGAGAAAGGGGAGGTAACCTTTGCTCCTTATGACCTCATAAGGAGCAGATTCCAGATCGGCCCATCTGAGCTTTCATTTTCTCAAAGGCGGAGCAGGATACCCAGGGCTCGGTTTACACTTATCGCCATTTCTAGCCACTGGGGGACCATAGGCAGGCTGGGGGAACTTATATTAATGTTAAAAAACCTCAAAGTGAAATTTAAATACGCTTGTTTGCTTTCTTGAGAGAGAGAGGAGAACACCGACACCACACTCATATATGTCTGTTAAATATGCAGCTATAGCCGGCAGCCAGTTAGTTTATCTTAGCATAAAGGCTGGAAACGGATAGCCTTTATTGGACAGCAACAGTAGAAAGCTGATCGAAAATGAGACAAGAGAGTAGGGAAGAAACAGCTTTAGAGGAGCCGGTAGGCAGATTTTATTATCTATGGACAGAGCCAGGCTAGTTGTTTAACCGTGTTGCCGCTCTTTGTGCTAAGCTAAGCTAACAGGCTGCTGGCTGTAGCTTTAAATTTTGCGCACAGACATGAGAGTGGGACTGATCATCTAACTCTCAGCAAGAAAGCAAATCAGAAATTTTCCCAAATGTCAAACTACTCCTTTAATGTTTTGATTAATATAAATATTATATGAATCATGAATAATGTGTCAATGACCAGATCCCAACCCAACCTTGGGAGATTGTGTTCTGACATGCTACACAAAGCTCTCCATGATGAATAGTGATCATCTCTCCAGTAAAGACTTAGATAATCCATGTCAAGGCACACTGAAGCTGTTCTAGCAGCTTGTAGCGGCCTGACACCTTACCAAGACACTTGTCACCCATCTGTATCTGCTCAGGTAGTAGAAAATATTTTTATAGAAATGCTGTAGTAAGACGTTGACCAAATGGGACTGTGAAGAAACACTCAAAGCACTATAAATCGGCAAATGAGAACTAATAATGCTCTCTAATCAAATTGATGCTGTACAATACATTACAATCACAACACAGGAAGGGAGAGCTGACTAAAGAACAAGAGAGGCTGAGAGAGATAACTTAATGGATCGAGAGAAACAATCAATGGCTGAAACACGACACATGAATGCATTTTAACAAACTCACACACACACACACACACACACACACACACAAAGTCAAAACAAAGCTCATCAGCCCACCAACAACAGCCATCCTCAGGGCCACAAATCCAGGAAGATAAATCAGGACTGGCAGGAAAATGAGGCTTGAGGAAATGGAGAGAATAAAAGGCGGACGAGAGAGAATGGAAAAGAGGGGAGGACAATGTAAAAAAAAGAGAGATAGTGGATAAAACAGGCAGGAAATACAGAGAGGAAGTAGGATAAGCACCAGGAAGGAAAGAAGATGTGAAAGGATGGAGTGGTGAAACTGAGGTAAGGGCAAGGAGGAGCAAGTGAGCATCTGAGATAGAGAGAGAGAGAGAGAGAGAGAGAGAAAGAATTAAATAAAAATGCAATAAAGCAGCCGGTGTGAAATCAATCTGCTTAGAGTTTTGTTTAATAAAAATTCATGAAGGGCTGGTGGCCGAGAGCTCATGAGAAATATTGGTGGCAATGTGGGGGACGCCAGACTTGGAGAGGAGGACAGCAGAGAGGGGGGGTTGCTCATGTCTCTGTTGATCCTGTGTGTGTGTATATGTGTATATGTGTGTGTGTGTGTGTGTGTGTGTGTGTGTGTGTGTGTGTGTGTGTGTGTGCGTGCGTGCGTGCGTGCGTGCGTGCGTGCGTGCGTGCGTGCGTGCGTGTGTGTGTGTGTGTGTGTGTTTGCTTTTGGCTGTTTATCTGTGTGTTTGTTTTGACATCAGTGTGAGTTACAGGGCTGCAGTGAGTCCGTGAGAGAGGGAACAAAGAAGAAAAGGATTGAAGGTCTTCATAATAGCAGCCTTCCTACAGTGGAGAGAAGGAAAGGAACTGACTTACGGGCTGTAAGTCATGGTGTCTGCCTCCACGTCTATGAGTGTCGGCACACATCTTTGTCTCTGTCTCACTCTTGCTCTCCCTCTCCTACTTTCTCGTCAAGGCCTCAGAGTGTGAGGCATGGCAGGGTTATACTAACGTGGTGTAAATCTCTGTCTGGCACGGCAGACAAGTCCAAGTTGGTCAGTAGTTTATGTATTGTCCAGGAGGCTGTAGCCAGATGTCCGGTGCCATGCCACCAGCATGCATGGTCAGTGTCCATCTATTAGCCAGACCCAGGCTGTTAACAGTGTTATCGAAACTGTACTTTTCAATTTTTTCATAAAATACTAATGAACATAGTCAAAAAAAAACAAGGTGAGGATTAAATATCTTTCTTGTGTATTTCAGGCCTATGTGTAGTGTGTAATAACAACAGAGTGTAAATTGTAATTTCCCCACTGGGGATTAATAAAAAGTATAAATAAATAAACAAGCACATTTTTGCACACACACAAACACCCATAGAACACAGAAGTGCCTCAAAAATGTATTCAGGCTGCTAAATTTTTCTTCATAGTTTTTCTGTAATTTCAAAATACATTTATGCAACGCAAACACCTATTTAAGAATTAGAAATTTTGACGCATAAGATAAATTAAGACACTAAAATCCCAGAGATTTCTTGATAGGAAGGGCAGCAAACTAATAATTATTTTCATTATCGAATAATCTGACAATTCTTTTCTCAATTCATCAATTAATCGTTTTAACTATAACAAGTCAGAAATTAGTGAAGCAGTCTGCTATGATTTTCCAAATGCCAAGATGATATATTTAAATTGCTTATTTGACCTGCGAACTAAAACCCCAAAATATGTATTTATATTTAATATAATATTTACTATCAGATACGACAAAGAAAAGCAATCAACACATGAGAGTAGAGCTGCACGCTATTGACAAAAAACAGTCGATTGACTTATTAATTACTTGACTAATCGTTTTAGCTCTAATTTGGATAAAGCCAGGTTAGCTATTTCCTCCTGTTTCCAGTATTTATGCTAAGCTACGCTAATATGCTGCTGGCTGAAGCCATATACAGTATTTAGCACACAGAGGGGTATTGATCTTCTCATCTTACTCTCTACAAGATAGTAAATAAGCATATTTCCCAAAATGTCAAACTATTCATTTGAAAGTACTGTATATATTCTTTACAAATGTGTGTTACATATTCTGATAAAACTGATACCCAAAGTCCCATTAAAGTGTAACTCTTGCCAAAATGCAACCTAGGGTCTTTTTGTGAATGTACCCGAGTCAAACTTTCATTTAAAAGCATATTTAGGACGGAATCGCCACTTTTAAGATTTACCGTATTTTCGTTTTTCGGTCAAATGGCCTTTTGAATGGGAGTCCTAGGGACACTTTTATCCTAGCCTCAAAATAGCTATTTTTAAAACACTAAGAAGGCGCAACATTAAACTTTGCTCGAAGTATCACCAGGGGCTCTACACCTTAACGAAAGCATTGACAACATTGTTTGTGTACCCAGAGTTTACTAAAAAGAAAGGTTTTGAACAACTCACCGTAGCTCTTGTTGTTTCCGGCCGTTGTTTTTTAATTGTGTATCTTTTGATTGAATCTTGTTTTGCACAGAACTCGTGAATAATGCATTATGAAATAACTTGATGGCACAACAAAATGTGCCAAAGGTCATGAGGGGAGAATACTTCTGCAAAGCACTGTAGACAGGATCCAGCTGCAGGGAAGCTCTTGATGCCCCCATCCTCTAAAGGTCACACACACACACACACACACACACACACACACACACACACACACACACACACACACTTCATGCATTATTTCGTCATCCTTTGGACCAGTTGCAATTACAGGCAATGAGACACTACTGTTGACTTTGACTATAAATATGTATTGTCCTGTAAGTGAGTCCCTGCAGTCTAATCTAATGTAACACATTCTGCAGAATTTCCAGGACTGTTTACCAGCTGATACAGGCTGCCAGGCAGGTCTGAGGGTCAGATAGCAGAGGTCAGAGGTCAGGATACAGTAGTGATTTAGTATCTACAGTCATGAGACGTAAGGGTCAGGGCCAAGACAATTTAGATAAGAACTCTATCTGTATCCCCTTCCTTTATTTCCTCCTTTCTTTCCCTTTTCAAGCACAGAAAGTAGAGTCAGAGGTCAGAAAGTAAAAGCCATTTCTTGATCTTCCTGTTCTTAACCACTCCTTTTAGGCAAGGCATGCCAACAACTGTGGTTTTAACTCAAAAGTTCTTAGTATGTTAAACTGTAGTTTTCTTTTTGTCTACAATATAAACAGAAAGCGGAGTCCCTGCTCGTCGTCCTCCTCAAGGCCAGACAGTGCTGTTGACGCGCTTACTTTGCATCATGAGTGTGTCCACTATAGTCGATGCTTTTCTTTTTTCTATATGTCCCTTTTTGTCCACTCTTGTTGTTATTGTTTGTTCTAACATGATGTGATCACTGTTTTTGTCTCTGCATATAGTGTCTTTGTATGTATTCATTAATTTGTGTGTAACACCAACCTGCCAGGGGGTCTGCAGATGGAAATTAGCCTAAGGCTATAATCTGGCATATTTACATTTGTGAAAATGTTCATTAATATGTATTGTCCCCTTTTTCTTTCAAATAAATAAATAAATAAATAAATAAATGAGTCATGTTACGGTAAGACATGATGATATATCAGACACTTGAGCTTTGTAGTGCTTAATGGAATCAAGCTAAAGGTTCCACCCATGATCTTGGAGGAAAGCTCAAGGTAAAACCAGGAGCTGACTACTGAGATTTCAATACTGAAAACAAGGCCAGAGCTCTTGGAAACTTTATCGCTGCTCTCTAGTTTTAGTCCAGGATATGCAACAAGACACCATATTACCAAATGAAACAGTCTGAAAAATGTTGGGGAAATGTTCATGAACACTAAAACACATTTTAGTTCAGTTTAAGGTTAAGGGTTTATTAGACTTAGAAACTGAAACTACTACTATTATTTTCCACTGCACAATTTCAATGTTAAACTATTGCCTGTGTCTGCTTCTAGTCATGCCTGTGCACGATTCTTTCAAGGTGGGAAACTGTCCCTCACACATGTCTCCCATGTTACTCTGTCCTGTCTCTTGTTACCACATGGCACGCTCCTGCAGCCTGCACACTCCTTCCTTCCGGTCCTATTGTCAGAGAAGGCTGGGGGAATCCCTGCAGTCGGATATGAGGCCCTTTGAAACCTCATGATCTCTGATGTCCTCACCCCTCCTCACCCTGTCCGATATTAGTACGGCTAAGGGGCCTGTAGGTGAGGGACAGGACATGCTTTCCTACCCCCGTCAGGCAAAAAATTCACACATACATGCATAATCACACACAGACACTGAATGGAGGCAAATCTGTGAGAACAGGAGAAAAAAAAAGGGACAAGGAAAAAATAAATACAGAAAAAAGACAGGGACAGATAATATGAAAGGCTTAGAGAAAAAAAAAGAGCTAGGAAAAGGTGAGACGTGCAAGCAAACAGTATCAGAAAAATTTAGAAAAAAAAAAAAAAAAAACATTTCTGCCTCAAACCCAAAGGGTCTTTAAGCACAAAAAGCGAGAGAGAAAGAGGTGTAGAGAGAGATAAATGTAGAGGGTTGACCAGGCCTAATGAAGGCAGAAGGCCGCTCCTTGACAGCTGTAATGAATAACGCTAAATACTATTAAGTGGTACAATCGCTGTTCATTTAGCGAAATCACTAGTATGGCTTCATGAGAGCTGAGCATCACGGTCACACTTAACTGAGCACTTTACTCCCCCTTCCCTTCATCTTTTTTTTTTTTTACCCTTTCCTCCACTGTGTCCCTCATTTCACAGAGGACATACCTGTCAGTATGCTGCTTTATGAAGCTCAGCATAAATTCTTTCAGGAAGACTTCTAAACTTCATCCACTCTCTCTTCCTAAAACTGATCAGCTGTTTCAAGGCGTTCACTTTTCAGTTAAACAAACCAGAATGGGCCATGAATTTCACGAGCCAATCACAGCATGACATCCCAGCTTTAAATCTCTTTTTCTCTCTGCTGCTGTCAGTTGTCATTTCAGGCAAAGCGTGCAACCCTCCTCCTCCCCTTCCACCTCCAGTCATCGTCACCCACGGCACCCTGGGTCCTCCTCCGGCAGACCGCTCCCGTCGGCTCCTTCGGTCTGGTCTTTGGGCTCCTTCACCACCACCACCAGTGTCTAGACTCCATCAGGGGGATATGTCTTGGCTTCTCTACCCCTTTAAAAATTATTTTTGTAATGATGGAGTCTAATCTCCGAAGACTCTGTAGATTTCATATTATGTATATGTACAAATAAACCTTTGCATATCTGCAACAAAATCTCTCCTGATTGAATTACTCTCTTCCTCCTTTTTCACCCACCAAACAACCCACAACTCTCACTTTCCCTGTCATTAAGCAACTCACTGTGCCATCTCAATCTCAATTTCTCTGTCTCCACCAGCTGTTCTGGACAGTATGTAGGCCATTGGTATAACAATGTACTGATAGCAGGAGGGTAATTGTCTCAGACCGTAATGTGCGGTGGTTTAACATCAAACAGGAATGCCCAGCTTCCCCTGCTGTTTCCCGACTCCACCTGAGACAGCGATCTGGGTCTGTATATATTGTTTTACTATTATAGTCTAGTAAAAGAAGGAATAGAGGACAGGAAGTACAAATAGATTCAAGTTTGTGTCATCACCAAGATCATTTTACTATAATAGTAAACTATTTGTACTGCCCTGTGCCCCCCCTCCCCATTACCCACACAGCTTTGCCTTAAACTCATTTTGGCAGGGCTAACTTTAAGAGCATAAGGAGAAGGAAAGAGACCCCTTCCTTCCACCTGGGCAATTAAAGCAGGAGCCAATTAAAATGAGTGTAATAGTCCCTGCCGGGTGAGTTGTTAAACAAGATGGGGGTTATTGTCCTTGGAGGAAATGGCCCAGAACTCAAGACATCTTTGCTCTTCTGTTCGATACACCTGCCCCTTCTGCTCCTCCTGTCCAAACTTCAACTACAAAAAGGCACACACTTCTAACATCTTCTGAAAACTCCTAAGGTGATACAGAAAAAGTAAACTACTTTTAGAAGCTGCCACATTTGCAAAGTTCAGGAGAAAAAAAAAAACATACAGGAGAGGAAGAGGGTCTACACTGGGTCAATGGATAACAGGGATGAATTTCCACCTCCAACACAGGCCAAATTTCACCCATGTGTGCATGTGAGCGAAGAGATTACAGGAAGGCCCATCTGTAGCTTCCTCTGCTGCCCAGCACTCCAACAGCTTCTACTTTATTACCTTTATTTAAACAAGAATTGGGGGAAACTCATCTGCACTATAAGACCTGTTTTTTTTATCACAGAGGTCCAAGGGTGATTCAGAATAGAAAGATATAATAATAAAATAATAATAAAAAAAATAACCACTTTATTATACATAGCGAGTATGTTACGGCTGTTTTGCAACAAACATGGCACCGCTGTGGCAGATGATTTTCTCTGGCTAGGTGTGACACTGTGTGAGCATGTGTGAATACATCACTCCCATGCTTTAATGTCTCAATCTCAGGAGATTAAGGGCCTAATCAAGCCAGCGTCTGCCCTAATGGGGGGAAATTGAAAGATAGATATGGTACTTTACACAGTTGATTAACCAGCAGACTGTGTGTGTGTGTGTGTGTGTGTGTGTGTGTGTGTGTGTGTGTGTGTGTGTGTGTGTGTGTGTGTGTGTGTGTGTGTGTGTGTGTGTGTGTGTGTGTGTGTGTGTGTGTGTGTGCGCGCGCATGCGTGCATGCATGCGTGCGTGTGTGTAATATTGTAAGAATATTTCACTACAAGCTCATTAAGATAACCATGTTTGTATTTTTGTCATGCACACAACTAAATAATAACAGTATATTTGCCTGTGGACTACACATATTGTCAGAATGTGTTAACTGACGAATGCATATGTAGATTTGTAGTGCAGCACTCACACATTTTAACACGGCTTGTTGTGCTGCTTCTGCACGATTGCTTCTGGAGCCCGACCAAAAAATTATCTAGCTAAGATTATTGGCCCCAATTAGCTTATAACAGATTTAATGGTATCGCGGTCAGTCGATAAGTACCAAATTACAGCACAGAAATGCCAAAGTTGTATTTGCAGTAATGTAAAAACAATGCTGCTATTAAATACAGTAATTTGTCCAAGAAGGACAACAGTTTCCTGATGGATCCTTTCTTTGTTAATATTTATTGTTAAAACAAATATTAGCCAATATGTCGTCATCAGAATTTTATCCCTCAAAAATAGTATTGCCGATGCTAGATTTATGAGGAAGATACTAATATTGATGAGTCTAAAAAAAATCTGGATATTTATATAAATTTTTACATAAACACAGAACATAAACAAGCAATCTTGATACCAATCTCTTAGATACCTTTTGACCGAGATACATAACGAGTAAGACATTTTATCGTTGAAAAATCAAATGGTCAGTGCTCTCTAGCGGTCAAATTATGTAGTGGAGACATGTTTCTAAATTACATCAAACCTAGTTTGACACTGCTGTAGGGCAATTTCTTGGTTTGGGCTCTAGTTGCTTCATTCTCTCAAGGTGTTACAAGGTGAAACTTGCAGGCTAAATGAAATTCCTCAATGCTACTTAAAAGTTTCCCAATCCCACTGAAAAGCAGCTTAACATAAATCCACATAAAAAAGTTGGACATTTCTTCCTGAAAATGAGATTTCACTGTGTGCATGTCAGTAAAATCTATACTTCAGTTAATGTATCTGCATATACAGGCATTCACCAAATTGGGTAAAGGACGGAAGGGATGACGGTGCTAAACCAAATATGGCCTCAAGCACAGCAATCTTTTTTTCGGTTTAGCACCGATCTGAGAGAAAATGAGTCCAATTGGCTATTTTTCAGAGCACATCGTAAATAATCAGACCTAAATGCTCTCTGGCAATATCTCAATTATGCAGTGAATGTTTGATTGATGGGAGTGAGCTCCAAAATTGTATGTTGATTGAGCGATAACTGCTGTGTCAATAACAAGTGTTTGATAGATTGCTAATAAGTGCTACTGAGTCTGTAACAAGTGAGCAGTGGCTGTGTGTGTGTCTCTGCAGGGACCTGTCAACCCATCAGCCTTATCAGCTGGGTGAGAGGTCTGCATGGCGTCGCTGAATATCTCTTCACCTCTGGCACAAACACTGTGGTGTCACAGCGTATCTCCTCCCCAGTGGAGTGCGGAGGAGCTAAAGAGGGGGCTGCACACAAAATAAAAAAACATGGAAAGAGGACAGACGAGGAAAGTGTGTATGTGTTTGTATGTGAGGCTGGGAGTGTGGAAGGGCGAGTGCGAAAGTAGGAGAATGTGCATAAAGGTGCTAGGAGGTGCAAAAAGAAAGTGTTTTGTGTCAATAGGTGCTGAAAATGTGGCAAACAGAGTGGGATAGCACGGGTACATGTGAAAGAAAAGAAAGCTAGTGTGTGTGCATGATTGTGTTTGTGTCTATGTGACTGTGTGGAGGAGACACACAGAGAGCAGCGGCCTATGCAGTGTGGTGGAACTTCTCTTATCTCAGCGCATTTGGTTTGCTCCCATTCTTCATTAACTCCATTAACAGATGAGCCGCGGCGATTAGCGAAGCTTCCCGCTGATTCAGCTCTCACACCCCCACCCTCCCTCTTCCCTACCCCTCTGTCGCTACCTCGTTCCAACACTCCTCCTCCAACTCACGTCTGGGGTCTGTTAGACCATTCAGCCCAAAGTCACAAGGAGAAATGTACTATACATACATGCACACACAAACTGGCACACATGAAAAAAACATCATGCCAAAGTAATGGACACTTTCTAGGATTTTAAACACAAGACGTTTCATAGTTTGCCACTTAAGCCACAATAAGTTAAACACCGGGGTGTGCACAGAGGGCCATAAAGCCGGTCTATCCCTCCCTGCAGTGCCTCTTTATTCAGCTAACAATTTTTACTGCTCTGTGCCATCTTAAAGCCCTCTACTGCTCCAGCGGACAGTGCCAAGGGGGCAGTCTGCCTGCCGTACACTGTGCCATTAGCCACGGCTGGCTCTTTAGCCAAGAGGAAAAGGGAAAACAGGCACTGATTGCCAAAAGGTACTTTAGAAGAGGGAGAGGGGAAAGAAGAAATAAACAAAGAGACAGACAGGCGAAGGAGATTTTCCTTTTATTCCCCAGCATCTGTTCTATAATAGCCCCAATTAACAGATTAATTGGACTTACATTCCTCTGTTGTCCCTCCTCACTGCCTCTTCCCCTCCGTCATTGTACCTTTACTCACAGTGAGCTAAAAAAAAAAAAAAAAGGGAGTAAAACTTAGGGAGTATCATGTTGCCACTGACTGACTCTTCTGGCTCAGCAGTGATTTGGATCCTCTTTACAGCTGTTTTAGGTGCCTAGACATACACAAGTGTAACAGTTCAGATGACAATCCTCTCTGACAGGAAAATGACAGCATTTGTCCACCTGTGAGTCACAGAAGACCGAGGCCTCAGTTCTGACTTTTGTGCGGTAATAAATCATACAACAAAGAATCTGCCACTCGGAAATCTCTCTTCCTCTTCCATCTGACATCTGAAAGGTAGTCGCAACGGTTTTCGGCACATTGGAAACAATAACAACCACAACAACAAAAAGACTTTAAAATGCATAAACATGGGTTTATTAAGGGGCTCGGTGGATGCTTCTTGGATGGATCAGGACACACACGGTTACACACCATGCTATTTTTTTCTCTCCATCTTCATCTCCAGTGCTCTGGTTTTGCATCATGAAATTAATGACCTGCCAGTTGACTGAAGTGAGGCTGTTTTTTTGTGGTGTGCAGGTTTGTGACTGTGTGTCTGTACAGCTGTGCACATCTGTGAATGTGTGCGTGCATGTGCAAATGCTCATTTACATATGCCTTTGGTTTTCTGTGTGTGTGTGTGTGTGTGTGTGTGTGTGTATTTTTGTGTTAACGAGAGCCTGTGCTCCAAGCATAGCAGTGGCCTGAGGATCCCAGGGTAGAGCTCTTTTTGCCCTTTCTGACACAAGAAGGAACTTGCTATAAATTATTGACACTCCCCAACCTATCTTCTCATTTCCCTCCTATTAATCTCTCTCTGCCCTCCGCATTCAAAACCTCCACTTCCTCAACACACAAACACTTAAAAAGGGAGAATCTACCTATGGTTCCCTCCAAAGAGCGCTGTGTGAGGCAGAGAAACCGGCCTGCCGATTGAAGCCTTACACATTGCTCCTGTCTTGTTACTCTCCCTGCACATCACAGCGTTGACTCCAAGCACCACAGGAAGCTCATAACATACATACTCACGACAAATTAATTTTACCTCTCTCCGAGCATCAACCTCTCTCTGTTTCACCCCCTCTCTCCATCACTCTTCACGCTGAAGACGAGAGGAGCCGTGCCATCTGGCTGTATGTCAAAATAATATCATTTAATTTGTTACATGATTAAATGGCTTCTTTTCACTGGGAAGGTCTGACTCCTAAAAAGTACTTCCAGGCTCTATGTATCGTCTGCCTCTCGCTCGCTGTGTTTTCTACACTACACTATGGGATTTCTTTGTCCTGTTGTACACGACAAAGCGATCGCTCTTTGTCTCCCTCTTCTTTGTCTAGTTCTGACTGTCTTGTCTCAGGCCATTTTCAGACACTGGCAGGCTAACCTTCTTCTTTCACACAGGCTCACATTATTAGGATCCTAAATACAACAAAAGGCCCACACAATATAGAGAGAGAGGCACATTGGAAAGTGTAAGAAAATGGAGCAGGCTTCCATTCTTCCAGTGACTCGTGCCTGTCTCCTACATGAATAAGAGGCATGGCTAAACGTGCTGCATAATTTGTACTTTTAATGGCAGAGCCTTCCATTCCTGTGACATGACTTAATCAATAACCAGGCCTGTCGCAGTCTCAGCCCAGACTCGGCTGGTGTTTTATTAATTTTGAACAGGCACACTAACTAGGCGTCTGCTAGCGAGAGGCATTTCACACAGGATAATAGGCACCCTGGATTGATAGGTTCATTCCATGTATGCTCAAACCCTCATCCCTCTCTTTTTCCCCTATCTATCTCTCTACCCCCTTTATCTCTCTCTCTATCTCCCCTTTCTTTCCCTCTTTCTGTCAAAGAGTGATTTAGGGAGTACTATGGGACGTCTGTGTGTGTGTGTGTGTGTGTGTGTGTGTGTGTGTGTGTGTGTGTGTGTGTGTGTGTGTGTATGCGTTTGTGTGTGTGTGTGTGTGTGTGTGTGTGTGTGTGTGTGTGTGTGTGTGTGTGTGTGTGTGTGTCAGCTGAGGGAGGAGGGAGAGATGGATAAATAAGAAGGGAAGAAGGGATAAATAAAGAAGTGGAAAGAAAGGGTTTCCACTGAGGTTGTGACAGAGAGTCCTTGTCTAGATAATAGAGAGCCGTGACCTATGAGCGTCCACAGTATTGTGATATCTGTCTCTCAGGAGGACCAGAAACACACACACACACACACACACACACACACACACAAACACACACACACAGACACACACACACTTAAACCTGCACCTCAGGGGTCAAGCCTTTTCGATAATACACATGAGTATCCACAGTTAAAAAAAAGAAAATGGACTAAAATGCACAGCCCATCCAGAAAAGACACACACAGTCTCACATGCAGATTAAATATGCACAGAGAATACATCAGCCAGCCGGTCACCCTGATCTGTCACCCTTTGACACCAATCAATTCAACAATGTGCACACCAAGAATGACATCACTTGAAAAGAGCAAAGCACAAACAGGAAGACACACCAAACAGCCAAATATGTCACTTAGGGAAATTAAAAAAAAAGAATAAAATAGGAAGTTTAGATGCACAAAGACTCAACACTCAAACATCTAAAGAAACCGATACTGAATGAGCTGTCCAGCTAGTCTTTCAAGAGGCAGAATTTCTTCATGGGATGACGACATGTTTTGTTGACATCATGACCTAATGTAATGCTAAAACTCACATATACTCTGTACTGTTCAAGTATCTCTCCAAATGAGTAATAATGGGGAAGGTGTACTGATTTGTTACTAATATTACGGATTTTGAAATAAGCCCACATTTGCCTTATTATTCTTCTTAAACCTGCAATAACTGATTTTGTTGGTCACTTGGGAGCAGCAGAAACAAGTTATGAACACAACACTGACTTATCACCTTTTAAGTTGATAAGCAACATTATCATCCAGTCGTGTCTGGCCAACTGGTGAGTGGAAGTCTAATGTTCAATCTCTTTTTGCACTGTTTTTGGTCTCTACCAACTTCTTAGGGAAATATCTGGCTCTTTAGCTGCTAAATGCTCCACTATGTTCACCAGCTAGTCGCTAACTGTGTCTGTCTGCTGTTTGGTGCTGAGCAGGTAGTGTGCAGTGAGCTTTTAGAGCTTTTCACTGTAAACAGCTGCCTGCTACGGATGAAAACAACGTTTTGAGAGCGGTAAGAGTAAACCAAAACAGTAAAGGTTCAGGTCGGACAGATAAACAATGAGCTGAAACTCGCTATAAAGCTTCCTAAAGCCGATGGCAGCTGCAGATTTAAGACATAATTCTCTGTAGGTTCATCACTACAAGCGACCACTTTCACATTGTCAGATTGTCTTCTGATACACGCTATCATCTAAAACATTGATTATAGCAGATTTAAGCATTTCAAATAACATAAATGTAGGTGTTTTTAAATAAAAGCATCTTTGAACAATATATATAATTTATATATACATAATTTTAAGAATCAAAGAAGTAAACTAATCTTTGAAATTGTCAAGCACACGGTCGACAAATAACTTTATCCCTACTTCCTACTAAACGTCATTGCTCTTATCTCTTTGTGTGGCCTTGACGATCATCACATCCACAATAAGCACAAAATGCCTCCACTGTTGTAGACACTGTGTTTATCTCTGACCAAATACAGCACGGGACTGCTCACGATGAGGGTGGAAAGTTCCACCCTCATCATGTTTGGCCAGCTTAGATTGCTATGCGTTGTGTATTTGTGCTTGGAGGGCTAAAAGCAGAGAACTAAACATTTAGCCCCTGACACGGGCAAGCCTGTGACTCATCTTGTTGATAGGCCCAGGGACAGAGGGAAAGACAGATGGATGGAAAACAGCAAGGCGGGCGGTGATGGGGGGGGGTGCGATAGATATTGTAGGTTTTGGTGGAAGGGAGGAAGAGAAAACAAGGATCATGTGTTTACCAGAGGCCGGAGAAAGAAGGAATGCATCTCTTGAGATGAGTCAATATTGTTGACAGCCTCCTCCTCCTCTTTCCATCGTGACCAAACACCAGACAATGAATAGCTTATCATACTGGCACTACACAATAATCACAATAGTCAATAACTCTACATGCATTAAACTGTCTCCTGCCTTAACACAGATTATTGGAGGCAATATTTTGCTTTTCAGCAGGATACAGGTTGTACTCTACTGCTCTGTTGTGTTTGGGTAAGTTATATCTGAGAAGAAGTTGTGCAAAGATTGCCATTACAAAAGTTTTATAGTTCACTGTCCAAGAATTCCTAGCATTTCTCTGCCCATATGAGATGTTTATGACCTTTGTGTTCTGGTATGTACCACACAAACACCCACAAACTTGCAAACACACTCAACTACACACACAATGGATATGACTCTGGTTGTTCTGTGCTAGAATGATTCACATTCAGCTTGTTCTCTTGAGTCTGCTCCCTCTGTGGAATAAAATGTCTCGGCCCTGAACACTCAGATTATTACACTTCTAATTAGGACATAGTCAAGGTTTGTGTTGCTCAGACAGTACAGTCCATTCTCATAGACACTGGAGGATCGCTTTAGTCACTGATCTATCTGATTGCAATTTACACTTTAGGGTCAGATCTCCCATTTTACAAACATGTTTACCTCTAGTGGTATCTAGCCATGTGAACGTTTCTGCCTCCAATCCAATGGAAGTCAATGGAATTTCTTTCCCTAACCCATCAAAACATTTTAGAAAATTCAACTAAAATCCCTTTCCAGAAACAGTGTCCCAGTCTCAAGATAATACATAAAATACACTGCCAACAGTTTTCATTGGGACGTTTCTTCGACAGAAAGTAATTTCAATCATAATTGTCACAGTGAGATCTGTGGATTAGCCAGAGTAATAGGGGCAATGAATTTTTAAACTTAATTTTTCAAGGTTGTCTGTAGTGCTGAATTTAGAAATTTAACAACTCAACAGAAAAGTCATTTATCAAGCAAAAATACCAAACATTTGCTGATTCTAGCCTTTTAAATCTAAGGATTTGCTGCTTTTCAATGCTTTATATCATTGCACATTGAAGATGTTATCTTGAGCTCTAGGAGATTGCAATGGCTGTTTTGATTTTTATATATATATATATTTATTATAAAGATCTCAAACCATAGCCTAATCACAAAGGGTAAGTGAGAAAATATGCTTCTTCATCATTTGGATAAACAACCCTTTCAGATAATGAGTAAAATGTTCAGAGAAGATAATAACAGGATTTGAGCATCAATAAACTGTTGCAATTCTTACATTTTTAAGGATATTACTTTTCCATTGACCCATGGTTTGGCTTGCATCTTCATGTTTCCTGGCTGTCTGAAGTTCTGATGTATGTGAACCCCGCTGATATAACTGAACTCCCTCCTATGTCTCCCAGCACTCCAGAGACTTCATGTCTTTATTTAAGCCTCACCTGGCATCTGCTCAAAAATTACACCCCTCCTATTCACACATGGCTCTTCCTTACTTCACTGGCCAAACCTTTTGATCTGTCCCAAACCAACCCTTTCACTGCCCATCTCCCTCTCTCCCGCCATCAATATTTCATAAACGTACAGTGACAAATTTATTTGAATGCGGTCTCCGGCGCGGACGCAGAGATGGATGGGCCGTTCGGGGTGGTGGTGGATTGGTGAGCGGCATGGTAGCGAGCAGCTTTACCGCATACATTACTCACACGCTCGCAGGCTGCTGTTGGAAGAAAGGGGGGTCTAGGAGAGATAGTGTATGGGGGTTTGGAGAGAGGAGGGGGGCATTGTGTGTGAACTGCATGCATGTCTATCAGAATGTGTTAGAGAGAGAGAGAGAGAGAGAGAGAGAGAGAGAGAGAGAGAGAGAGAGAGAGAGGGGGGCTACTCGGAGACTTGAAGGAGTAAATTTATCATAGTTATGGCTTTCTGAGGCATCCATTTTCCTGTGGTCTGTTGACAGCTAGTAGTATCTGCATACCCCACCCACCCAAACCCCCACCACTGTGCATGATTGACGGCACTGGGCTTTAACCTAACAGGCCTGGTTACACACTTCAGCGGTAGACACACACGTGCACAAGCACACATGAACACAAACACACAGAACCTGAGATTTTTGCTTATTACCAATATTCTGTGAAATGTAGCCTACCCTGCAGGTCATTCTTTCAACTCATTTCAGCTACAACTGAGTCTAGGATTCAGTTTGCCACAATGAAACTCCTATGACCTTTGATTGACTGTAACTGGATAGTAAAGACAAATGTGTTCATGTACGTTATCTATTTATGATGTAAAATGTTTTTACATAATATCAATGGCCACATAACTTTGGTACTTCAGATTTGCACAAGACAACCCATTTTATTTATTTGAAAGTTTTTGCTACATGAATGGTGGATAGAACTTGGGGGTAGAAAAAAAACAAAGCGAGAAACAGAAGACAGCGATAAAGGGGCATGTATGCATACAGGCAGTCTCGCTTTGCCAGACCCTCCTCCAAAGCCCGCTGAAGGAGGGTCTGGCTACTCCACATAGCATTCGGGGATGGGAGGAAAACGTGCTCTGGTTTAATGGCATTTCTTTAAACCAATCAGAATCGTCATGGGCAGTGCTAAACTCCGCACAGAGCCGCTGCAAAATAGCCATGCGAGAGAAAACTCAGATTGGACAGATAGTCTAGCTAGCTGTCTCAACTTACCATGCAGAGATCTGAGGAGCAGTTAACCATAGTCCTCATAAATCCACCGAATTTAAAATTCCAACACAAAGAAAGCAGAAGGAAACGATAAATACATGCATCCGGCTCAATTTCCTACAGAAGTGTAAATCCCAGAAGTGGAACGCAAAGGATATAGACTAACATACAGGTAACTATGTTTACTGTGAATATCTAGAGTAAGTCATTTAAATATGACCTTTGCTGTGTACACAGTGGGCTGACTGCCCCAATAACACAATTACAGAACACCTTAATGCAAGCTTGCCATATGAGTGACACAAGACTAAGTCTACAGCTATGAAAGCAAGGCTCATTGTAAAGAAAAAATTAATTGATGGATAAATGACGGTGCTAAATGAAAAGCCAGGGGATTATCAAAGACCATGAAAGTCTGCACTAAATTGCATGGTAATCCATCCAAACACTGTCAAGACATGGATCACCAAAGTCAGCAGGCTTTGTCCTCTGGGGCCCATGAATGTCTACAAAACTTCATGGCAATTCATCCAGTATGTGTTGTTGAATTTCAGTCTGGGCCAAAGTGATGGCCAGATCGACTGACAGACAGACATTGCCATCCCTAGAGCCACGCTGCTAACTTAGCTAATGATTGCCATTTTTCATTGGGCCGTTTCTTCAACAGAAAGTAATTCCAATCATAATTGTCACAGTGAGATCTGTGGATTATCCAGAGTAATAGGGTCAATGAATTTTTAAACTTAATTTTTCAAGGTTTTGTGTAGTGCTGAATTTAGAAATTTAACAACTCATCAGAAAAGTAATAAACACCAATTTTGATAATCAATTTATCGTTTAAGTAATTTATCAAGCAAACGAGTCCATCTAAATTCAGCCCAAAACTCATACAAAATCACCTCTATAAGTCCTAAGTTGTTTACATCGACATAAAGACATAGAAAAAAGAATCAGGAAGCAGCGTTTTGTTTATCTTACACAGTTTTTAAAAATATAGTTGTCCGATTTCCTGCAGAACCTGATTTCTCTCTGTAGCCTGGTTTCTTGTGCGCATGTAAACATAGTGTTTCTAAAGTCTAGTCTAAAGCTACAGCCAGCAGCTAGTTAGCTTAGCTTAGCACAAACACTGCAAACAGGGGGAAATACCTAGTCTGGCTCTGTCCAGTGGTGACAAAATCAGCCTATCAGGGGTGGCCTCTAGCTCACCCAGTAAGAGCGTTCACCTCATGTTGGCTGAGTCCTGCAGCGGCACAGGTTTGAGTCCTACCTGCTGCCCTTTGCTACGTGTCATCCCCCATCTCTCTCCCCCTTTCATGTCTATCCACTGTCACTACTTAATAAAGGGAAAAGCCCCAAAAAAAATGATCTTTAAAAAAAAAAAAAATCAACCTACCAGCACCTCTACAGCCCACTAATTAACATGTTATATCTCGTTAGCTTAATATGTATCAAATGTAAGAGTAAAAAAATGACAATTCACTATTTTATGGGGGATTATGTGCTTGACTACCATACTCCTATGAGAGTGGTATCCATCTTCTAATCTAACTCTCCTCCAGAAAGTAAAGAAGCGTACTTCCCAAAATGTCTAACTATTGCTTTCACCTGGGAAGGAGTATTGAGCATTGAAGATTCATGCAACCTCCCTCAAACTCATGGATCTATTATTCATATATATATATACACACACACACACACACACACACACACACACACACACACACACACACACACACACACACAATCCATTACATGTGTTGCAGCGGTTTTACAGTTCACTGTGGCAGAGAGAGAATGAAGCTAATTGTTATAATAATTATCATGACTACTGGGAGAAGAGAAAGGAAACTGATTATACCCAAAGAGAGAGGGGGAGCGAGAGAGGAAGAGAGATTACCTGCATGTGAGTAGACTGTCATTAACCTCACTTTCCCTCCCTCACACACTGTCCATCTTGTGCAGTCTCTCTTGTCCAGTGGAGTGCCAGTCTATATCCAATTGTTCCTCTTGTCTCTCATGGCCCACGCTAATTGAAGGCAATGCAAACATGCTGCTAACAGACTCTTATCTCATGTCTCCCTCATCCTGAACATGTAGCCACACAGACAAACAACAACATCTGTACCTATATACTGTACACACACACACAACTTCAGTCTGATCTAACACAGAGAGCAGAATATATATGCAGCCATTATGCCTCCAGAAATAAGAAAGTTGTCCACCAATTAACAACACAGTGGCAGCATTTTAGGTTTTGTTATTAAAAGAAAATGGCACCTGGAAACATACATTGCCATCCAAATATGTACAATAGTATAATATATAGCTATATTCTGATACAAGGGTATTCACCCACTCTATAGCAGAAGACCTGCATCTTGTAAATATATATATCAGTTTACCATGTTAAATATAAACACCAGTGTCTGGGGACCCATGAGGGTTAGCTAATACACTGCCATAAAGGCATAATAGAGGTGTGGTGTGATCACAATACGGGTAATATTATCAGTCTGAGAATAATGACTGATGTCTGCAGAAAAACCTGCTTTGCATATATAATTGTATGATTTAGAGTCACAGTGAGTGAACTCCAGTGAACTATGGGAAAGGGTGACTCACGCAATGTCACGCACAGTTCCCTGAAACCTCGCTCTTCTAGAAGAATGCAGACAAATTGGTCTTACATAACTAGGAATACCTGGTGCTCTTGCAACTTGATAACTACAAACATATACACTGTGTGGCACACATACCCACAAACAACAGTTATTTAATTACAGCTGCTATTACTAGGTAATTTTAGCTCTACCATGTTTTTTTTACTGGGTAAATTTCCAGAACTTGAAGAGGCAATGAAGGCCACAATCATGCCCAAACAATCACCTATCTCGACTGATCACTCCAGTCTTTCAAATATAC
>NC_050184.1:24885342-24940342 GCF_008315115.2 Sander lucioperca | reverse complement strand
GGTCTGACCTAGTTCTGCTGAGTAAGCTCACTGGAGCGTTGGGAATGAAATGAACCCGTTGCCATCGAAAGCATACGCAGGCACATGCACTACGCGCACACACACACACACACACACACACACACACACACACACACACACACACACACACACACACACACACACACACACACACACACACACACACACACACACACACACACACACACACACACACACGGAGGGAGGATTGTAAGGTACATAGACAGAGTGCAGTTGCATGCAGTAAGCAGAGTGGACTGCAGGTAAAGACTCTTCAAAAAGGAGAGAGGCCACAGATTTATTGTCTGGAGTGGGGTTGATGTGGGGGGAGGTGAATATAACGTGTGTGTTCTGTATGTTTTTGAATGCCTGTGTGTGTGTGTGTGTGTGTGTGTGTGTGTGTGTGTGTGTGTGTGTGTGTGTGTGTGTGTGTGTGTGTGTGTGTGTGTGTGTGTGTGTGTGTGTGTGTGTGTGTGTGTTTTGCTTTTGAGACCGACTCCCCTGCCAAAAGAACAGCACAGCTCAGCAAGCGCTCTTGACAGCTCTTGTCACAAACACAGAGATGGGAACTGTGTGTGTGTATGTGTGTGTGCAGGGCTGAGTGTGTTTACATTTGAGCATAGGCTGCATGTCTCATCACAAATATACGTCATATATGTACAGTGCCTGCCCCTGTACATACTATATGTACATGCACACACATCTTAGCAGTTTGTATAGATGTTTTTTCATAAGATTATTATTATTAATTCATTTATTTTTTATTTTTTTTTCAAGCATTGTAAATGACCAGATACAAAACTAGATATTGATTCTAAAACATAAAGGAGATAATGCCTGTCAATTAATTATGCAAATTAAAACCCATGCGCGCACACTTATTTCAGTGTGTAAGTGTGTCATCTTGTGTGTGCGAGCTCGTTTTGATGTTGGCTTTTAGGCATGCCTTTAAAGAGATCACATGCTTCATCAGCTAACTTGGTCACTGGAGACCCTCCCCCTCATACGCACATACATGCGCGTAGACAAGCATTGGCCTGGCATTCATATTAGCATCATGATGGGACGGGCCAGAGCAAGATTGAGAGAGATGGGTAGATAAATACAGATAAAACATGGCTGGAACGACCCTGACGTAGATAGACAAATAAGTGAGGGGAAGTGACAGGGAAAGGGATGAACACTAACGTGGGTATCACAGCTTGACATAGCTACATCTATGTATAATTCATGACCTCGAAACCCAGGGGCCATATACATTATTCAGCTAGACCTTTATCAACTGAGTTCAGGATTAATTCAGAATTTACCATACACCCAGAGATTTAAAGTATGCCTGCTGGATATCTATAGAAATGTTTATAAGTAAATATTCACATTAAGTTATCCTGAAAGGAAGAGCCATATTTGATTGTCTTTGTTACACTGACTTCCTGTGGCCAAATAATTCATGTGCAACAGAAAATTACATCACTTTGTATCGTTAAAGAGGCGAAAGTAAAGGGCACATTGGGGACAAATTACATTTTGTTCAGATTAGGCCAACATTAGTCTCGCTTTGCCAGACCTTCCTCCACAGCGCTTTGGAGGAGGGTCTGGCTAGTTCACACAGCATTCCGGGATGGGAGAAAAACGTGCTTTGGTTTATTGGCATTTCTTTAAACCAATCACAATCGTCATGGGCAGCGCTAAACACCGGCCAGAGCCACAGTGCCACTGCATAATAGCCTCGGAAAGGAACTTGTTTTGGTGGAACATGACGTTCAAAAGTTGTTTAAGTTGTGCAACAGAAAACTCAGATTTGACAGATAGTCTAGCTAACTGTCTCGATTTACCCTGCAGAGATCTGAGGAGCATACTGTAACTATTGGAGAAACCAAGCTAAGGTTTTAGCATAGTCACACACACACACACACACACACACACACACACACACACACACACACACACACACACACACACACACACACACACACACACACACACACAGAATAACAAGGCCTGGTGACTCAGACCCCTGCAGTTGTAGGCCAAATATCAACAGCAATGGGACTGAAATGTAAACTAACAGCCGTGGCCTACCAGACTTGATTCTAGAGATAGTTAGCTTAAACATGGTGGCTGGCCTAGGCTGACCTACTATCAGGCTGTAATCACAATGAATGCAAACTGACTTAGTGATAATGCATATTGATAGTGTTCATAACTTCCTCAACTGGCCTCTTTCTGTCTTCTCTAGTCTGAAATCGGCTTTGGGAAACTTGAGACCTACATCAAACTGGACAAACTAGGGGAGGTGAGATCAATAAAGAAAATCAGTGAAAGGGACACTAAGCAGATGCAAACTCCTCAAATACTTGTTTGCTCTATTTCACACTGCATTCACATGCTTTCCATCTGCAGGGGACCTATGCTACAGTGTTTAAGGGGCGAAGCAAGTTAACAGACAACTTGGTAGCTCTGAAGGAGATCCGACTGGAGCATGAGGAGGGTGCGCCCTGCACAGCTATCCGGGAAGGTACTGAACTGCTGTTTAACTCATGTGATTTGGAAGTAAACAACTTACAGGCCAACACGGGACCATATTGTCAAGAAGCTTGTAAGGTTTTTACAGTGTTATTGGGACATACAGTAGTTGCTAATCTGTATTGCCTGGTAGCTCCTTGAGCTGTATGAGTACTATGAGCTGTCTCACATGCTGTCTGTGTTTGACTGACAGTCTCTGATATTTCTCCCTCTTTTAGTGTCTCTACTGAAAGACTTGAAGCACGCAAATATTGTCACTCTCCATGACATTATCCACACTGACAAGTGCCTGACACTCGTGTTTGAGTACCTGGTGAGTCTGTACTGTGCATGTGTGTGTGTTTATTGTGCGTGTCTTTAGAGAGCATATTAAACTAATCTAAATATCTGCACTGCATCTTTCTTTCTTTCTTTCTTTCTTTCTTTCCCATCAGGAAAAAGATCTGAAGCAGTACATGGATGACTGTGGGAGCATCATGAGTGTTCACAATGTCAAGGTAATGCAAATTAATACATATTTGCAGTACTGAGGATAATCCTGTATTGATGTAGTTGATCAACAGTTGCAATTTAGAATAATCTCTGGTTATAGCTTCCATTTTGTTTTGATTTATTAGCAAATAAATGGCAAGCAGCTTGGCTTCTCAATGATAATTCTAAAACAAATTATTTGATCACTGTGTTGAAATAATGGCACATTTTAATGACAAATATGTAAAAATAAGTCATACTTATGTCATCTCCTCTCCAGATATTCTTATTCCAGCTGTTAAGAGGTCTGGCGTACTGCCACAAAAGAAAGGTCCTCCACAGAGACCTCAAACCCCAGAACCTGCTCATCAATGAAAAAGGAGAGCTCAAACTGGCAGACTTTGGTATATCACCACATATCCAACTAGAAGCACAACATCAGTCTTATACTGTATATTGTTTTGACACTTCCTGTATTCATTTGATTTGTCATCTTATTTTCCTTCAATGATAGCTATAATTGCAAAATGTTCAAAGCTAGAATCAAAACAGCGATTACTGTAACGCATGCTTCATACTTGTCTAAATTCACCTGCTTACACAGATAATAAAATCATGTTTACATGCTAACCATTTATCTTGGAACTTAAGTTGGAGATGGAGCCCTCATTTCTACATTCTTCCTAATGCAGTTAGCTGGTAATTTACAGAGAGTTTGTAATTTATTTTGTAAAAAACAATGCTTTATAAAACAGTAGCAAGAGTCTGAAAGCCCCACTAGTGCCCCTACTGCTCCAGCTTGAAGTGACTAACCACTCAACACTGCCCTCGTTTAATAATCAAAGTATGGCATAGTGTTGTATACTCTAGTGTTGTGTACTTATTAGGGTCAAAATACAAAAAAAGTGTTCTTACTTCTGAAGTTTGATGCTGGTATGATGAGTTCTGGGGTGACCTGCAATACCTGCAAAAATGAAATAAAGCAGTATTTAAATAAATTAATGTAATTTTCTGTGTTTGTATTAAGGTTTGGCACGAGCAAAGTCTGTTCCTACAAAGACCTACTCCAATGAAGTCGTGACATTATGGTACCGGCCACCAGATGTGCTTCTCGGAACTACTGAGTACTCTACACCTATTGATATGTGGTAAGTAAACACGCATCTATAGCGAATACACAGTTTTATAGAAAAACATAAAACTACCGCTGTTTGTTTTTCTGTCTCTTTCTTTATGCTTCTTTCTTACTATTTGTCCTCACCTTAAGAGCTTCTGTCCATTCTCTGTTTTCTCCACAAGTGTTCTTTTGCCGTAGTCACTGTTGTTTTGAAATTCAACAAAATGTTATTCATAGTTAAGGTGCAAAGTTTGAACTGTGGGTTGGGAGGACATTTGGGGATTTGGGGGTGCTATTGGGTCCTATAACACAGTTTCTTTATAACACAGTTTTTTTGTTGTTGTCATTGTTAACTTCTGTTATTCCACTGTGCCTGTCCCTTTGTCCAGGGGTGTGGGCTGCATCTTTTATGAAATGATCACTGGCAGACCTCTCTTCCCTGGATCAACTGTGGAGGATGAGCTTCACCTCATATTCCGCATCCTTGGTGAGACGACATTGCTTGTATAACATTCATGCTTTTGTGTGTGTGTGTGTGTGTGTGTGTGTGTGTGTGTGTGTGTGTGGGTGGGTGGGTCTGCACTCTACATAATATGTCGACTGATCCTCTTTATCTTTATCTTCAACAGGTACTCCGACAGAAGAGACTTGGCCTGGTATCACCACCAGTGAAGAGTTTAAGACGTACAATTTCCCCCGATACCACGCTGAGCCCCTTGTCAACCACGCACCCAGGTGTGTAGTTGTGGGTATATGTTTGTGTTTTAAAGTCTGTCTTAAGAACAATAGTGAGACACCCATATGAACATTGAAACAAGTTTCGCTTGCTGTAGTCTTTCCCCTTGTTCATACTCTCCATTGAAAGATCCTATCCTAATGCACTTTCAATAGAAGTAAGGGGGAACAATCTCTACAGCCCTCGTTCTGTGCAAAAATACATTCCATAGTTTATCTGAAGCTAATATGAGGCTTCGGCAGACTAAGTTAATCAAATCAAGTGGATATTTTGCATAGTTAAAGTGGGTTTAGTTTGAAATCCCCCCTTTGTATCTTTCCCTGCTGAGCTAGGGTGGAAGTAGTCTCACACTGCCAGACCTATCTCCACAGCGCTGCGAAGTAAAGTCTGGCTCCTCCACAGATACATTCTATCACAGGAGAAAAAACGCTCTGGGTTGTTTGCATTTCTTTAAACTACTATCGTCGATCCAGACTAGGGTGAAAGGGTAGTAACATAGAGAGGGACTTTTGTACTAAAAAGATTTGGAAGGTAAACACTTTGTCTAACACAGACTGCTGAAGCCTCATATTAACTTTAAAATGTATTTTTACACAGAACAAGGACTGTGGATTTTGTACCCCATCACAGGAATGATTACAGCTAGCAAAACATGTTGCAATGTTCATATGGGCACCTGAGTATTGTGAACCTATCCTTTAAGTCGGGGATCTTCAACTGGGGGTCCGGGACCCCTAGGGGGTCCTCAGAGTAAATTCAGGGGGGCCTCGAAATTATTGTTAATCTTGGAAAGTTTTTTAATGTGAATCTAAGCATGAATCCAACAAGTCTTAACATGAATCCAACATATTATTAGCAAATATAAATCCAAACTGCTTACTGACCCAAGTGGTCACTAAGGCAATCCACAGATACATATAATCCTAAGGATTCACTGTGCCACATGTATGTTTAACATTAAAACATGATTTATAAAACCATGCCAACAATTATTAGGCTATTTTAATAGCTTAGTATTCCATGCGAAAAAGGTATGCATAAAGGCTTTTGGCCGCCCACATGTTATTGTAGGCCCAGTTTATTATGCAACTCATTTTATATACAATATGTAGTAGGGGTTCCCTGCTCCATCTCTCTTTCAATTAAGGGGTCCTTGGCTTAAAAAAAAAAAAAAGTTTAAGACCCTTGCTGTAAGTGACTGTGATACGTTAGATGTAATAAGTTAAGGATTGATCAGTAGGAACTGTGGTCAAGCATTGCTGCCTCTGTTGAAACGGCAGGAACCCTACACTGCTCCATATGGCTTTGGTCAGCATTTAACTACACTTACACTCAATTCTCCCTCTCTGCCCCTTTCCCTTCCTCCCTCTCCCTTTTTCTCTTGCTTTATGTGATACAGGATAGACAACGATGGTCACGACTTGCTCTCAATGCTTCTACAGGTAACGAACAAGGCTCATAACGATGAATACTTTTGATATATGTTCACCTAATGCATTGGATTAAAAACTAACAATCCTGTCTTTATATCCCCTCTTTGTCTCTACGTGTCCCTAGTTTGAGGCTAAGAGGCGGGTATCAGCCGAGGATGCCCTCAGACACTCGTATTTCAAATGTTTTGGGGAGCAGGTTCAAACACTGGCTGACAGTGAGTACACACAGTCTGACACATTAAACATACACTGTACTGTACAAACACTGTCTCACCAACCATCTCTGTTGTTTTCAGCTGCATCCATCTTCTCTGTAAAAGGCATTCAGCTCCAGAAAGATCCAGGGAAGAGATCCTCAGTCCACCCAGAGTCAAGTAAGTCCTCCAAGATAGAAAAATAGAGGGGAAAAAGCAGAAAATGAGGAATTCTCCCTGTCCTCTTCCTCTTTGCTTTCTTTTTCTCTCTGTTTGCTTTATGTCGTCTCTCATGTCACTGCGGTCACACATGTCACACACAGTTTCCCAGTCTATCGCCAGGTTCATGCTTCCACTACATACAGATCCCCTACTCCCAATATTTACAACAGCTACTGAAATACACTTAAGTCCATGTCCATGAAATGTTGTGCATTACAATTTAAACATTTACATGTAAATTCAACAATAGGATATTGTAAGACGCTCACCAAAATAAGTAACACACCCAACCATTGAGTTAGCTACATTACTTCGAGTTTTACCCTTGTCTGAATCCTTATACATTACCTTTGCATACCTGATGTGCCCTTTTGACATTTGCTTAGATTTACTTCAGTGTTTCTGTTTCTATCACGGTCTCAGTCTATGTTTCTCTTTCTGCTTCCGCTGCCTGTCTGTCATGTTCTGATAAACTGTCCCTTCTCTTTCTTGGTACCCATGCTCTCCTCTTTCGCAATGTTCATCTTCTCCTGATTCCTTTCTATATCCCTTGTGTGCCCTACTCCAACTCCTCCGTAACACCTCAATATTCCCATCCTTCCCCCCTTCTCCCAAAACCCTAAAAGCGATGGCTCATAAGCTAGGCTCTGCACCCTCGCAGTACTTCCAGAGAGAAGCAGCCAATCCCAGGGCTCAGAGTCACAATCTCTCCTCCACTTCCACTGGCTGAGTGGCCCATACCGTTCTGGTAAATACGGTCTCTTTCATTCTGTCTGTCTTCTGCTCCATCCCCCTTAGTTGTCACCTGGTCTCTTTTCATCTGTCCATTTGCACTTTGTCCCACTTAATGTATGGCTCTCGCGGTTGCTGAACTGGACTAAATGCTGGTACATTTCACTTCTCTTGTGCATTCCCTGAACCAAAACAACACATTAGTTGTTACTTGTTTAAACTCACTTCCTTTTAGTCTTTTTATTGTTTTTTTTTCTTTGTCTCTTTATTTTGTTAATTTCTCTCCCCATTCTTGCTTCTGCCAGCCTTCCCTCAAATTTCAAGCCCTGCACCTACCCGCATCATCTCAGCTTTCACTTACCTAATCCTCTTTTTCTCAGAGTGAGCCACTCCCAGTGTTTATGTCAGGGATGAAAGGGGCAATGTCATATTCATAAAAAAAAATAATGTGATCAAAGAACATGGATCGAGTCATTTGATTTTTTTCATTTGCAGTCCTGTTTAGGTTTCTGCAGCGAGAGATGTAGCCTTTTTGTTGAGTCTGTAAGTGACGGTTTGGTGTTGTGTGCGTTTGGTTGGTTGTGTATTATAAATGCATTTTTCTATCAGCATGGATATACAAAGTAGATTGTTTGTTTACTGTAGTGTGTTACAGTTACTGGTAAGTATGAATCAGCTTCAGCAACATGAGATTACACACAGTATTACTGGTTATAGAACTATATGATCCAATTGTTTAAGTCTTGGCACTGATAACCACCGCTACACTAAATGGCCAAAAGTATCTCTCCACATACTTTTGTGTACTTTTCGTCTGGTGCTATCAGACATTAGCGTGCAAAAATTTGTGGAAAGCCCTTTCCGTTTTCAACATGAAAAGTCTTGTGCACAAACCCAGATCTATAAACACTGTTTTGGAAAGGACTTACTGTAACTGGCCTGCACAAAGCCCTGGGCCCCTTATTTATCAAACCTCTAAAAATTACACTTAATTATGCCCTAATGCTTAACATAGGAGTAGAACATTTCTTTGCTGAAAGTAAAGAATAAAACTCATTAATCAAGTGACTCACCCCTCTTTTCAGCTTAGAGTAACTTTTAACCTTTAGCTCGCAAATGATCACATGATTGATCTCAAGAATGCTCAGAGAGGAAGTGTCTCAGTGACAGTTATTCCCTAAAGGCAGAAATAAATATTTGTGTAATGTTGATTTAACCCCAGTAGCAATTAATGTGTAACATAAACAACAATCTATTCATAATAGGTTAATATATGAAATTAGATGAAATAATAGAGAATTGTCTGAAATGGGAACAAAAAGAAAACCAACTAAGTAGAAAATAGATTAAATACGTTATAAGGGGATATTAGTATCACATTGATAAGTGCAGACAGGGAAGATGCATGAAACATACAAAATAATTGCCAATTGTTTTGATCCTGCTGTTTGCATCCATGACAAAAAACAAAATAACAATAAATAAAAGTAATTTATATAAATGTTGTACAATCATTTCGAAACACGTCTTAGAAGGTGTGTGCTCTCTTTTCTGTACTGCTGTCGTCAGGCTATGATCTACTTTTACCCAACTTTAGAGACCTATAGAGTATTTTTTAAATTAAAAGAAATGTGATGAATAGGTTTTATTTTAAAGTTTGTGTAAAAGTAAAGAATTTTTACTTTTATCATTCGCCAAAATCCAAGTCCAAAATTTCACTATTAGCAGTTTGACAAATATGGGCCATGACCTCAACCCCATCAAACACTGTTTGGGTGAATTGGATCGCCTGCTGTGAGACAGACCTTATCGCCCAACACCAGTGCAAGTCCTCACTAAGCTCTCGTGACAAATGGGAGCAAATCCCTGGAACCAGGTTCCAAAATCTGGACAGCCTTCCCAGAAGAGTGGAGGCTGTCATTGCAGCTTATTAATTAATGCAAATTCAACAATCACGTGTGTGCAATGTTTAGTCGATCGACAGAAGATACATTGAACTATTTTAATAATCGGTTAATCATTTACGTAATTTTTAAAAACTTAAAATGTGATCATTTGCTGCTTTTGGCCATATAGTATATATTTTGTGTTGCTGGCATGGAGTGAAATTTTTGTTTGTGTGTTGGTGTGTCTAAATGAATCTAAACCAATCCTTTTTTTTTCTCTCTCTCTCTCTCTCTCTCTCTCTCTCTCTCTCTCTCTCTCTCTCTCTCTCTCTCTCTCTCTCTCTCTCTCTCTCAGCCCAGGGGAAGAGCAGGAGGCAGAGTGTGTTGTTTTAGTGCTGGCAGGGGCGCTGAGGTGAGGAGGACAGTGACACGTGGAGCTGTCCTGTCGGACATACATTATTCACTGACCCTGCCACACACACACTGAAGGAGAGACACACACACCCTGCCACATAAATACACACAAACACATTGAAGAAGAAAACACGCACATACAGCAACATGGAAACAAAACCACGCAGAATTTAGGCTGAAGAATTTGTACTTGACAAAAAAAAAAATAATTAAGACATAGCCCAATCCTAAAGACAGGAAAAAAATTAAAAACGAGAGAAGTGCGCAGATGCTGGAAGAAAGGTGGGAGAGTACAAGATTCTCCTTGCTGCTACTACCGCTGCTGCCCAAAAGAGGGCAGCGTTTAGGAGGAGGGCTGACTCGGTTTTTGAACAGAACTTGCTGCATCAGTGAGCTGTGAGGAAGGAGGAGTGAGAAGTGGACGTGATTCAAAGGCAAAGAATGAGAGAGGAAACGGTCACTTTCTCTTTTCTTTTTTTTGTTCGGACTGTTGCTGTGCATAAAGAGACTGAGCTGTAGAACTCTGCTTTTTCATAACACGCCTCAGCCTGAATCCAAACACTGAATATTGCACCCAACCTCGCCTAACTTCTTGGCCCTTTATTACATGATCTTTAAAACAACACACAGACACAATCTCTCTCTTTCTTTTTCTCTCATTCTATGTCTCTCTCAATCTCTCTTAAATACACACACATAAACACACACACACACACACACACGATTCACTTGAAAGTTAAGTATGTAGATCAATGGCGTTTACAGAGATAAACTTTAGCACCTTATTGTCCAGTAGAGATCATGTTGGCTGTCATTACGTTACCTCATCAGTCACTCAAGCAGAGTAGGATGTAAAGTACATGCTAGATATTAGAATGAAGAAGAATCAAAATAACAAACCAAAAAAACAGAAACAATAACTAACTAACCATATAGGACAGATGTATTTACCTTCACCGATGGAATTGGACACTATGCTACACTTCAATTAAAAAAACACTCTCAAAGCAGTAGTCAGCAATACTTGCATTTGTCACATGCTCACATGCTGTAAAGAACACTATGCTGCAAGACGCTGCTGTCTCAGTACCCAAGAAGGACGACCTGTATGGACAGAGAGTTTAGGAAAATGTACAAATTCTCACCTGCTTACTCTTAGACACCCCCTTTGCTTTTTTGCCTTGACTCAGAAGTTGTCTTGATTTGTTGTGTGATGTACAGGTGTTGATGTTGAAACCTTCTCTTTGCACCTGATTTTACCTCTTTAGATCATAGACAATTGAACAACCCCAAACCTCTCCCGCTCAACTTTACTTGCATTTATTTTTACTCGTTTTTTTTTTTTTCTTTTCTTCAATCTGTATATATGACCATACTTTTTACCTGTCAGAAGCAATGATACTTCTAGGATGCTGTTCTCAGTCTTTACTGTGTTCCCAGGGGAACAGTGTGGTGACTGGCTGGGGACGTGTTGCACATTCCTTGAGCTCAGGACTTATTGCTAGTGTCGTTTCCGTGGATGCTTTGAGGTACAACTGGCCTCGTATGTCTCCCTGGTAGAGCAGAGTATGTCTTACATGGCTTGAAACCCTTTTGCAAAGCTAATTAAAACTATGTGAAGGAGAAGAGTAATTTCTCAGCATCAACCTGTCAGTCTTCTGTGTCATTCGTACTCTGTTAATTTGACCATAATATAGCTGTTCTGTGACTACCTTACCCATGTCTTTACTTGTCATCTACTTCAAGCATGTTTGTGTATTAAAAACACTCAGTTGGTATGTGAAATGGCTGCTGCTGGAAAAGGAATACCTCCATTTGTTTTTTGTTTTTTTTTACACCAAACACCCCATTACCTGTAATGGCTACTCAATGAGTCTGGAGACTGTACTCTTAAATAAGATGAAGACAATGACAACACAGTATTCAGCAACAATGGCATGTGCTGTCAGTATTGGGACCAGAAAGTGTGTTTGACAAATGTATAACTGTTATGCAGCCTGTATAACTGGGCGCTAATATCTTTGAGTATTTAGCAAGACTTGAAGCACTCAGACACATAGCTGTTGTTTCCTGCTGATATTGTCACAAGCTGCCAGAAACAACAGGACCAAGGTCAATCCTCCAAGCACCAGGTGTTCAAGCACACAACTGTTTCACACACCAATCAGTCAACATGTACTGTATCTTACGAGATGAGTGTAGATTGGAGTTTCATTTTCCTCAGGCACCAACCTTGGGTCACTTCTGCATCTTTTTCTGAAATGGATTCACGAAGGGTGAAGTGATCCCACATCTTGTCCTGTCAGAAGGACTACTTATTTACCCAGAGTGTGACAGTATGTAGCATGTACATAGATGATCCCTCACTCTGTGTGTGTGTGTGTGTGTGTGTGTGTATATATATATATATATATATATATATATATATATATATATATATATATATATATATATATATATATATATATATATATATAAAAAGTGTACAGGTTTAATACAGCTATTCACACTCTGGCTTTTTTTGTTGCTTTTCCTTAATGAAAGTCATAGCAATATTTCTGTAATCAATAAAAAGCCAAGGTAATAGGATGAGTATGATTGCATTTGTGTTCCTTTGGAGAGAATAATGACTGTGAATGATCAAACTGTGAGATGAGACTTGACTATAGTGATGACAGGCTTTTTTTTCTTGCTGTTTAAAATGCTGGATCCAAAAGGCTTGAGTGAAGTATCATGTTGCAAAGGAGTATAACACACTGATTATTTTGGATTTTTATCAATGAAAGCCATAAAGGTGACAAAGGTCTGTTTGTGTGCGAGGGTTGTGTATACCATGTTTGAGCAAAGACCTTAAGAAGCACCTAACAAAAAAAAAATAAAAATCATGTAATTTCTTTTTTGTGGTTGTCATAAATCCTTTGAAAGTGTGATAGATTACAACATCAACTACATTTACATTTGCTTTGGCAGCTTGCTGCAAAACTTTATTTAAATGTTTTCTTATTTTGCTTATCAATTTTGGGATACATGTGTATCAAGTCAGAAGAACAAATGCTGACTTGTGCGAAAAGAACATTTTAAGATCTGTAAAATTGTATATTACACAAAAGCATACCAAGTGAGTTTGTATGTGTTTTCTTATAGTGTACACTATACCTATATGTAAACTTCTTAACCCAAGTAATCCAGCCACTGACTAAAAGACCTAAGGAAAGGTCTTTTAGTCTTTACTGGCACTGTGTTTAAAATCATATCCATAAACAGACTAAAAATGTGCATCTGTAAACGCCCACACTGAAAATTGAGTATTTGAGTGAAAGATTGATGGACACAAACTTTCCTCAGTTCATGTGTATTATGACTGGATTATCAATAACCACATACTATGAACACAAATGCCACTACAAATGTCACAATGTATACAGTTTTCCTGCTAAATATCATATGATAAAAATGAATCATATGAAATACAACCCAAGAAAATGTAGCCTACATCAAGACAGCAATCTACAGTAGTATGTCATGATGGCCTATAAGGAGCGAGTTGTCCCTTCATGTAGCTCACAAGTTCTATGCTCCCCCTGCTGGAGCCCTCCAGAAACTACTTATACTAATTACTGCTGGTGTTCAGATGACTTTATGAACATAAACCATAGGAAAACACAAACACACTGTATTGAAACTGCTGCAAGTGACAGTACACTTTATAAACACATAGTATCCTATACATAAACATAGGTAGATATGAACATGAAATATAAAAAATACTCAGTATGAGGCTTTTAAATGTTACTCTACTACCCGTCACTATCTTACTTGCTAGTAATGCACATTATTCCATCTGTCACACATGCATGTCATTTATTTTACTAAAACACGTATGAAGTTAACAAAAAATGTTTGTGTAAATGTGGATTTGAATCTTCAATCTTCAAAACTTTTTATCCAAATTTGACTCATCTCCTCATGATACATGATCAACAATATCCCATGACAGAGATTAAGACAAATGGCTATATTGTCAGAATACATCAAAAGTTGTGACAGCATCAGCTTTAATGTGTTTTAAAATGGGACTACACTTAATTAGTACAGCCTCCATCATTTCAATCATCCATATCAGTTTGTTACACTGGGGGTGACTACATATATTTTGTTTATATTATTAGATACATTCTTCAAGTTATAAAATTAGTTTACTTGCAGTCCAATGCAGAGGGGGATGCCTAAGGTTTGAAAGTAGTTCTGATGGTGCTACCACGGGAGTGAGACCATAGGGATTCATGTTCACTTTTATTCTTTCAAAGATTCTTTAGTTGAGACTCTTTGGCTCTTGATGAAAGAAGCCATCGTGTTTTCACCTTCAGTAATTTCTGAATCTGAGGCCCACGGGTTCCATCCACACAGGACAGTGGGAATAGCGTATCCTCGAAACTGAAAACACACATACAGCACATGGTCAATAATAGTCTATGATTATGATATACATATACATTCCTTTTCTTTGTGTGTGTGAATATAAAGGTGCATGATGGAGGATTACCTGTCTGTTCATGAAAATATATATGATGGGGTTGTAGACGGTGCTGCTTTTAGCCAAGTAGACAGGTATGGTAGCGATGATGGGGTCAATATATAAACTTGAATCCATTATGACAGCAAGTGCCATGGCAGCATATGGCAGCCAGGTCACTAGGAAAGCCAACACCATCACCACTATCATACGTACCACCTGCACCTCCACATGATTTGTGCTGCCAGTGTCAGAAATCTGCAGTTTGGTCACCTAGGACACCAAAATACAAGCAAAAATAACTTATTGTAATCTTAGTGCAAACTGCCGAATTCCACATGCCCAACTTTTACATTGCTTACCTTGTGGAGGGTCCACAAGAGTCGTGAGTAAGACACAATGATAATGGAGAAGGGAACGGCAAAGCAAAGTGAAAAGTATATGATGATGTAGGACATGTTCCCGACATCCCGGCTGTACCAGTTAGGAGCGCAGGAGGTCTTAACGCCCTCCAGCTCAAAACTTCCCCAACCAAACAGAGGTGGAGTGTTCCACACAAACGACCACAGCCAGGACAGCAGCACTCCAGCAACAGCGTGTCTGAGGACAACAGAGATGGTGTGTCACATGCTGTTGGAGCAGTCAAAGTTTTGTTTTCTGGGTGATGCTGCCAAGTAAAATATTGATGGTCATTACTATACCTGGTCTGGAACAGGACAGCACCCATGGGATAGCACACCACTATGTAGCGTTCAACAGAAATGATTCCTACGGTGCACAGACCTGCTATACCTAAAAAATAAAGGTATATGGTATATGTAAAGACTAAATTGTTCTTTTTTGGGAAAAAAAAAATATCCTGCTTCTTAGCTTTGCAACAATTATTGAGTGGTTATATCAGTTGTGGGAATTCAAATTTACTTCAGCACTATGCAATAGGTACAATAAGTACAATTTTGAGTATTTCCATTTTATGCCATTTAACATTTCAGAGGGAAATATTGTACTTTTTACTCTGCTTCATTTATCTGACAGCTATAATTACTCATTACTTTTCTCATTAAGATTTTTCTATGAAACATACATGATAATCTTCCAAAATACGAAACACTGTTAAAAATGTACTGGTTCCAGACATTTTTGGCTTGTAACACCTTACATTAAAGCATTAGTTGTGGCTCCTTGTCACATTTAAAATGTCTATGAGTTGTTAGCAGTTCCACCAAAGAGTGATTTCCTTTATTCTAAACGTCTAAGGTGACATAATTTAGTCCAAAAAGGCAAAATTATTAATTAGTTTACACACACAAAAAAGCAGAAATTAGACAATTAGACAAAAAATAATAATAATACAAATTTGTGTAATAGAACTTTGTTTTTTTCTTCTTAAACTCCATTAATCATCTCCCGACATCGCCAAATTTATCTCGGGCCCTATTGTAGGGGGCCCAACCCTTATAGGTTGGGAAACACTGGACTAAACTATGTAGGTGTATAAACTAGCTCTACCTCAACCAGCTACAAAATGCTACCTGTGCATTGATGCATCACTAACAATTTAATAATGTAATGTATAATACATTTTTGTTTTCCAGCAGAATAAGTACTTTTACTTCTGATATTTAGATTTAAGTACATTCTGTTGATAATACTTCTGTTATTTTACTTAACTAGGATTTTGATTACTTTACTAATGGTGTATTTTTACTGCATTGTTACTTTTAACTCTAAAACTAAAACAAAAAAACGTTTTTACTTTGACTAAATCCTCTGAGTATTCCTTCCCCACTCTGCAAATTAGATCATACCAAGTTTGCACATTAAAGTAACACTTTAATGTGCAAACTCCTCTTTTAGACAAAAAAAATCAAAGTGTGCAAACTGACTATGAATTGACTCACCAAAAAAGGAAACAGCAAAGCCCTCTAACACACAGCCCACACGTCCCAGGCTGAAGTATCCCATGGCATTGGTTACTGTGGTGGGCAGACCTCCAAATACAGCACAGCCCAGGTCGCATATGGCCAAGTTCACCAGGGCATAGCTGAGTGGCTGCCTCAGCTTTCTGTGTCTTATTGTCACCACGATCACCAGGACATTGAGGGCGATCCCCGCCACAGAGAACACCCCCATGATAACGGCCAGTACTGTGTAGCCAGTCTGAGACATGAGCTCTGTGTTGACTGAGCTGTGAGACGATGAGGAGTTTACATCATGTAGGTGCTCCATCTTGCTCAGTGTAGATTAGATGAGTGCTCTGACTTCCTCCAGGTATGAAAATGAAGAAGTGTCAGCAGCCCTTCTACAAACCTAACTCAAAACAAATCCATCTTAAGTTCAAAATATCCACAGGTCAAATACAACAGTTTCACACTATTTAAAACACAAGAACATCAATATAACAAAAAAGTAAATTTAGTTATCCAACAATATCATCAACCAATGAGGTCTTACTCTACGGATGCTGCATGTTTGCTGCTCTGGTGCATCTCAAGAGAAGAGAGGGAGATGGGACCCTCTTAATAAGCCCAATATGAGGAGGGAGGCCCTACACCATGGCATTTAATTCTTGAAAACTAAATCTGTAGATCCGGATTGTGAAGACAATAATTCAGTCTAATAACCTATAAGACGGCACTTTCCGTGATTGCTGGGTTTGCAGCTGTTTCTGAGTAATGAAGCAGTGATTCAGGAGCACAACGTGTGTTTATGATCAGAGTTATAAATGAATGCCTGCATCTTTGTATACACTGAATTAGTACGCAGTGGCTTAACATTAATTCTGTGCAGTATGGCACTTCTTTTGGATTAGCTAATTATGTCAGCCAAACAAACGGAACAGGGTAAATGTAAATAGGTAATTGTTTGGTATTCAATCAATCAATCAATCAATCAATCAATCAATCAATCAATCAATCAATCAATCAATCAATACATTACTCAATTAATAAATACATTAATAAATCAATCAATCAAAGTCAGCTTTAGCTATAGCAGGGTAGATACTTGTGCATCAGTTCAGGCTCAGCGTCTCTAACCTGGGCTCCACCTACTGTCTCTGATATCTATTAAAATTGCAAATGAAAAGCTCATTTACATTTATTTCCTTTTAAACAGATCCAGAATACCATTTCTGCACTTTTTTCTTTTCTTTATTTCCTTTTCTTTGTATGTTATTGTTAGAAAAAATATTCACTTCCTTGCCTCAACAAACTATTTGAAATTACAGTTTTTGTTTTCTGAATAAAGGGTTTGGGAGTTGTAACTAACAACCCTGTCATTAGTTAATACTGGAGATAATTTATAGATCATCATAAGTCATTAATAGGAAATTATTAGCAAATTTGGGTTACTGGGTGGCAAGAAATGTCTTCACATGGACACATTTTATATTTAGCTCTTTAATCATTTGGACCACCCCCTTTGATTAACGTTTTCTGGAAAAAAAAAAAAAAAAATGCACCAAAATCCATGTATTAACAATTCAATAATTGACCAGACAACTTACCAGATAGACTACGAAGGATAAACATCACCCAGATGGATTTTTACCAACCTGGCAACCAAACAGTTGTTCTAATTGATCGTTAATAAAGTTATTAAGCCAAACAATGTGCACCTTAATAGACCACAACTTTTCCTTCATCTTCTCTTTAACTTTGCTTTTTTTTTGGTCCAGCAGAAAGAAGAGAGCCAATTTCAGTCTTTCTCTGCAATTTTATTCACATGTCAAAAAACAAACGGACAGTTCAATTATCCTCCCAGTCACGAGAGGGCAGTAAAGACTGCAGCTGCAGCGCGCATTAAAGCAGCTGAGTTAGATCACTGGCGGTGAACAAGTCCAGTCAACATGGCTACCTTCGTGAGGAAAGCAGCCCACAATATAGAAACGCGAAAGCGGACAGATGATGTGATTCTGTCAGAGGGAATCGACTTCAGCTCCTTGCTGCTCTCCCAGGCCGTGCTGGACGGACTGTCCTCCGCAGGCTTCCAAAAACCCTCCCCGATTCAGCTTAAGGCGATCCCGCTGGGCCGCTGCGGACTTGGTGGGTTCATGAAACTGCGTGGGACGCTCCACATGTGTTAACGTTATCTGTTTCATAGTTTATGGATGCATATTTAGCGGCAGAAACTCTGCAGACTGACTGGATGTGCCCTCTCAATCTGCAAATGTGATGTTTTTGTCTATTGTGCTATTGTGGTATGAACCCACCAATGTGCACTCCTATTATTATTGACATGACACCATAATAACAGGTTGCTTTTACCCTACTACAGACTGATCCTTCCCATTAGGCCTACTGAATAATGTAAAAGTTAACGTTAGTGCTAAGACTTTTTATCAGGCTGATAATGATGACTGACAGTGCAGGCTTGTTCAGTCAAGAGCCAAGAAGGTTGGCTGATGAATCGATCGACAGTATAATTGGCAACTAACGTTATTGTGATACATGCCAACCATTCTCTACATCCAGCCTCTAAATTGTGAGAAATATCAAACATTGTGTCTTTAGCCTACTATTTCAGCAGAAATGCCAAAAATGTAGTTTATTCTTCTTTGATAGTAGACTGAATAACTTTTGGTTTTGGACTGTTGCTTGGACAAACCAAGCAATTTGATGTTAACTATTATTTTCTCAATTTTAATCAATCGTTTTGTGTATTTAAATGTAAAAAAATTGTCAAAAATACCCTTTTATAATTTACCACAACCCAAAGAGAGATGTCTTCAAATGCCTTGTTTTGCCCGAAAAACTGTCCAAAACAAAGATATTCATTTTAATATCTTATAGCCTATGACAAACGAAAGTGAAACTGGAAAAGGTTTGTGATTTTTGTTTGAAAAATGACAATTATTCGACTATCAAAATAGTTGCTGATTGAATTTCTGTTGATTGATTAATAGATTAATCAATTAATTGTTGCAGATCTAATCGTGTTGGAGCTTATCAAATGTGAACATTTGCTGGTTGTCATATATTCTGTCAGTAAACTGAACATCTGACAAAACGAGCAGTTTAATGTAGAGCTGCAGCTAACTATTAGTTTTTCTAGATTAAGTTATCAATTAATTGATAATCCTTTTCTCTATAATAGATGTTTGGGAAATGGTTAGAAGGCCCATTTAATTGATTGATTATTAATCAGCTAATTGTTTCAGCTCTAATTTGATGACGTTGTGTTTTAGGAAACCTTAATGGGCATTTTTCATAGAGCAGAAACATTTAAACAATCAATTAGTTGACAGAAAAATGTTATAGTTAATTGCTCATTTCATCTTTTTCTTTCAGCAAACAGGCCAAACATTCTCTGGTTAAAGCTTGTTAAATGTGCTGATGTTTTGCTTTTTTTTAGATAAAATATGAAATATTGCCAGATTTGTACATTGAATATTGAAACAATTTGTGCCATTCAGTATTGAATATGAATGTACATATGAATTCAGTCTTTTCTAGCATCAGGCATTAGGATTTTCTGAATTGTATTTACTGAAATTATACAACAATCTAATCCTTAAGTGTTGTGAATATAAATTAATATATTTAACTGTACTTTAACTGATGCTAGATTACTGAAAGCTGGAGATATCAGTCTCTTGTATTAATAATTGTTATATTATCCATCTAATATTACAGGGTCAGTTGACAAATGAAATGACAACTCGCACTTTACACTTCAGTTATTGGTTTAATCCAAGTTTTGATATACCTGTTTATGCCTCCAGCCCAATACAATGGAGGCAAATTTAGTTTGTTGCGCTTACAGCATTGAAAATTGACATTTAAAAATGTAACAGCAACATACAGTATAGTATCGTTCCAGAAACGGCGCCCCTGGTAGTCTGAATAATTCTCTCTCAGAGCACGTTTTCTTAGTGACTATTTTCGGTATAAGTATTTCCATTGAAAACATTAACCCTGGCTGATATCTCAGATCCTGGCAAAATTAAAGCAACACTGTCTGCATGGCTTTTTTTTGTATCTGGGTGAACTGACCCTTTTACTTTAGGCTGCACCATGAAGGCTAACATGACAATCATACTGTGATCAAAATTGATTAACCTTGATTCTAAATTGTTCTTCAGGGATAAAATAGTTAATTGCATTTGAATGTTTTACTTTCAGGAACAAACCAGATAAAATCATCAATCGTCCATCGGAGATATACCTGTAGTTACTTTCCACTTGCAGGTTGTCTGTGTAGCGGAAATGCTCTCCCCTGTAGCTGTGGAGCAGAGAGCGGTTAATCACAGTGTACTTGAAGTAAACGCCTCTGATTGGTCATACAGATTAACTGTGAATAGGAAGCACTTGATTTGATGCAGCAGGTTGGGCACTCTAGATAGTGAAGCATCAATATTGCACACAATCAAGTTTAATTAACTGTAGAAGCCCAAATTGTGTTTGTGATTAGTCAGACTAATTTTGCAGCTCCACATTGTCCATCTGTTGTTTCAGATTTGATTGTACAGGCCAAGTCTGGCACGGGGAAGACATGCGTGTTCTGCACCATTGCCCTGGACTCTCTGGTCCTGGAAAATCCTGCAACTCAGGTGAGTGGATTTACTCTATTCGAGGTCTAGATGATTGGTGGAATATGGAGACGTGCATCTTTCCCATTCTTTTAATCTCAGGGATGCATATACTTAAAAAAAAGTAGTCTTCTAATGAATAATAATAAAATTCTGAAGGGAAAAGAAATCCTACTTAAAATTTACTTCTGCTCAATTTTGCCAACAACAGATGGTCATAAGAAGTAATCACTTTAGTTTTCAGGGTCTTAATCTGATGAGTTTAAGCTGCTCAGTGTCATGTCAGTGTAAATGAAAATAGGGCAATTATTAATAAAGCAGAGGTACAGCTGGTCTTATTGATGAACTGGCTGCATTCAAGTACAATCTTATTAGCTGCGGGGTCTTACAGATTGGGAACTGACCCACACATGCTTATCTGCTCCCAATCAAATGTAAGTGGTGGTTGACGTTTAAAGTTTCTCCACAAACAGTCTTTTCTTCCTCCTGCAGGTTCTTGTCCTGGCTCCTACACGTGAGATAGCGGTGCAGATCCACTCAGTAGTGATGGCCATAGGCTGTGCCATGGAGGGCCTCGAGTGCCATGTTTTCATTGGGGGCAGGCCTGTGAGTCAGGACAAAACCCATCTGAAGAAGTGCCATGTAGCTGTGGGCTCACCCGGTAAAAGGCCAATGGCCGAATTAATAGAGAGGCATTACCTGTTTTATGTAAGCCTCATGCTGTCATTTGTGTTTTTGTAACTGTGCTTCTGGTTATGTACGCAGGTCGTATCAAGCAGCTTATTGAGCTGGGGATGTTATCCACCGCCAGCATCAGACTGTTTGTTCTGGATGAGGCAGACAAGCTGCTGGAGGAGGGCAGCTTCCAGGAACAGATTAAGTAAGATGGACAGAAACACCTATAATCATACTCCTATTTAATTATATGATACAGCAGCAGGATGAGGATGTTATTCAACCAGAGTTCTTAGACTGGAGCCCTTCATAACAAATATGTACGAATGTAATATCTATATATATCTATCTATAATATCACTTCTTCCACTTGTTTCTTCAGCTGGATCTTTTCCTCTCTGCCCGTGAACAAACAGATGCTCGCACTCTCAGCCACCTACCCAGAATCCCTTGCTCAGCACCTTACCCGCTACATGAGAGAGCCCACTTTTGTCAGACTCAATCCCAGTGACATGGGCCTTAAAGGTAAGACACTGGTTAGCTGTGCTGCTATTATTGTTACCACAAAAAGCTGATGAAAACAACAACTAATTTAAAAGGTTACACTTTATATCAGGCAAATTATTGGCCTGTCAGCTATGTCTAGGTAACATATTTAAACCGTACAGTGTCAGCAATTAACTGCTATGCTGGCTAACAGAGACTCCCTATGACACATCGACAGTATAATAAAGCTTGTAATGTGACATGTTTTAATGTTCTTTCTTTCTAAGGGTGTGAGGTGATTGACAGTAAGCAAAGAGTGACAAAAGGCCCGTTCTGAAAACACTTATCTCTTTGACAGAATCAAATTTAGGCCTCGTGTTTTACTTTGAAGTTTGAAACTGACTTTTTTTATCGGTGGAAAATGTTGTGTTTCAGAAAACAAGCCTTGATTTTGACAGATACAATGACTGTATACACATCCCACCAAAAGCACTCTTGATGATTCCTCCGTACCCTACAAAAACACGCGTATTATGCTTTTCAGTCAGTTATGCTTGAATTGATATTCTCTCATGTATGTTGATCTTGTGTGCCCCCTGCCAGGCCTGAAGCAGTATTACAAGCTAGTGCAGTCTGATCCTTTACCCCACAAGGTTTTTGAGGCGAAGGTGGAGCACTTGCTAGAGCTTTTCAGTAAAATCCCATTCAACCAGGCACTAGTGTTCTCCAACCTACACACAAGGTATTTTAATGTTTACCCTTGTCCTCGTATGTGCTCTTGATTATCTTTATTATCAGCAAGAAAAATGTATCTTATTCATTAGATCTGAAAATTGAATATATGGTATCTCTAAAAAACGGTGTGAATTGCTCCCACAGGGCTCAGCACCTGGCAGACATCCTGTCCTCCAAGGGCTTACCTGCTGCTTGTATTTCAGGTGAGAGGGCCTTTTGGAAAAACAGTGATGTTTATGTGGAATGTAGTATTGACATGATAAATCAATCAACAGAAAATCTGTATTGATGATGATGATTTTGATAGTTGAGTATTTTTATAAGTCATTTATAAAAATGGAGGTTGTGTAACTTGGAATAGGCTCATCCATGCATAGGCCTCATTATTTTTGACATCTTCATAGACTTAACAGTTAATTGATTAAATGAAGAAATAATTGATTGCAAATGATCTTGAAGCATTCATCATTAAGAAGTAATTTGGACTAGTTTTCTCTTTTGCGAAAGAGAAGACAAACATATCTTTTCTATCATAGGCTGTCTTAGCAGAGATGTTGTGATCTGATTTGATGTGACTGTGTATAATGATGTGTACAGGTGGTCTGAGTCAGGACCAGAGACTGGAGGCCATGTCAAAACTGAAGCAGTACCAGTGCAGGGTGCTCATCTCCACTGACCTGGTGAGACACACATTGTGCTGCTTTCACCCATCACTACATTCTTGTCTTTATGGAGCTCTCAAAAGTGTTATGCAAGGCTTTGGTTTTATTATCAGCTTCTGGTCTTTAATTCTGCTTGTTTTCTCTCTGTCCTTTCCTTCCCGTCAGACTTCCAGAGGTATAGATGCAGATAAAGTAAATTTGGTGATAAACCTTGACGTGCCACAGGACTGGGAGACCTATATGCACCGTATTGGACGTGCTGGCCGCTTTGGTTAGTCTCCAATACTGTTTGAATTAACAGCAAGTAGTGTTGTGTGATATTGGGCATTTACACATTTTGTGAGATCACCCAAGATGGTCCACATTTGGATGGAAGCAATCCAGATGTGCACTTGTGACTCAAAACCCAAACTAAAATGGCTTAAATGTCATTTTTGCTTGCAGTTAAAACAGAATATGCAAATGTTTTGTTTTGCTGCATTCATTCATGCTTATTCAGAGGGAATGTTTCGAAGAGCATGTATTTTGAGTTTCAACTTTTTCTTAACATTTGACAATTTCAAATAAAGGCCAATCATATACCAACAGACACAGTGGGTTGAAGATCAGTATTGCAGCCCATGCAGATAATCAGTTTATATTCTGGTATTTGTTGTATAAAAATTGTTTGTTTCGGCTGTAATGTTGCTCTAAATTAGACTTGATTTGCTTCCTGACACTATTTTGAAGATTAGCTCGGGTTTCTGGAGTATTATTAACAAGTGTGACCGCCTAACAAGGTCAACGGGTTCCTAATCATCAGCATTTAATTATAATTATCTGGACTTAATTTGTTGTGTGTTGTCTTGGAAACAGAAGGTAATTCAATCTTTGCTGTGTATGTGTGTGTTTGTACCTGCCATCCCTGCACACAACTCACACAGCCTCCTTTATTTCTTCCTATAATTTGAATGGGTTTTCATCAGGAATACATTTTGTTTGCAGGCACTCAGGGGCTGGCAGTGACCTACTGTTGCCATGGTGAGGAGGAGAACAAGATGATGGCCATCGCTCAAAAGTGCAGCTTGAGATTGTCTATGTTGCCATGTGAGTCCTGCCAACATGTCTGTCACGATTTTTACATGCAGCACGTGTAACTTTTTTCTTCTTTTTGAAACAAAGCCTTTAATTTAATGGGATTGTGGAAAAGTAATTCCAGTCTGTCTTCTGTCCTTTTAGCCACCATAGAGCCTGGGTTGATGGACGAGCAGTGTGACTGGGATGTCTGCACTGAGGCTTCCACTCCAGGCCCTATACCCCAGCTCTTCTCCTCCAAGATAGAGAAGAAGAAGCGGCAGCATGCCAAGTCAGTCCAAGATCAAGCTCTGGAGCACAGCAGTCAAAGGAAGCCAGAGAAGACCCATCCAGCGCCCAGGCTGGGAGCACACGATGACGGCAATCTGAAAAGAGCTTCTCCTGCAAAGGACACTCTACCACATGGTCCTCCACTGGTGGTGCCGACTCGAAAAGAGCAGCAAGACGCTCTGCCCAAGATCTCTCCTCTCAGCTCGTTCAAGAATTGTAGGTCAAGGTTTTTGGCCTTTGAGGAGGCTGAGCGGGACTACCACAGCTTCATTACCACAGGGTTGGGGAGATCAGTGGAAGTGGTTAGGGAGTTCAGAGGTGGAGAGGACGGTGAGTCGAATGGGCATAGAGAGTCTTTCACACTTAATGATGACGGAAGTCAAAGTTTAAAACAAAACAGAGAACAGTGGAAATCTAACATTTCACCTCCAAGGTCAGTTTCTGGTTCTTCAAACTCGCAATCTGACGAAGACGATGAGACAAATCAGACCAGAGGACATAAATACAGAGCAATCACTAAGCCTCAGACTGAAGCTAGAGAATCACCCACACTGTCCAAACCCAAAACGTATCACCAGACAGCCTGTGCGTCAAGTGCAAGAGTTTCGTCTCAGCCTGAGAACTATGATCCCATACCAATCGTTAAATCGAGCGGGCATCCGAGTCAGACGGCTCCAGCACATACTGACAGAAATGAATCCAGAAAGATTAAACAAAATACTGTGAAACGGAGCAAAAAGATTTCAGAGAAGATAAACAGAGAGCAAAAGAGGGAAAGGGATGAAGGAGAACATGATTATGATGATGATGATCATGATGAAGAGGAGTGGAGTGCTGAAACGTACTGGAGAGCCAGCTACAGAGCCTGGAATGATTACTACGCCTCTATGTCTCCTTTTCAAGAGCAAAATTACCAAAGCTACTACGGTGTAGCCCACAACTGGATGGCGGCTTATCGTATGAATGCCGTCTACATGGAAGAACTCCTGAAACACTGACATTTCTATACTGTTAATCAGGACGTCCAATCGTGCTGTTGTCTGAATGTCACCTGCAAAAAATTGAGTACAAAAGTTTGCACTTCTAGTCAAACATATTGCTCATACTATTTTTCAATGAATTCATACCATAACCTGTATGCCCCTATTACCTTTCTAATAAATTACAAGTATGGAGCATGTACTTCAAAGCCATCTTCTGTTATGCCTCCACTCATTCACATGCTATTAAACTCTTGTTTTTGTTTTTTTATAATATATTATTGATATTTTTTTTATGTTAGAAATTTAGAGTATACAAAGCATCCTCAACACAAGCCATTAATCAAAACCGATGTTTAAATAGGAAGGTGAAGAAGGGGCACATGACGTTCAATTTACTGTTAAACTCTATATCAGGGCATCGCTAAGGTCAGACAACTCCACATGCTCCTGATTACAGGCTAATCAACCACGACCATTTAACCAATCAGTGCCAGGCAAAACAAAAGGCAAACACCAATTTAAAACTAGGGGCCCACTTCAGTTCATTTTTACCAATTCATCATGCAGAAAGGAGAATGGCTCTTTCATAGACTACTCACTGAGTTACAGCACACTGATGTGGACTATAACTGGTAGACAGATTTGTCTAGCATGAACCAAAGATCTTTCACATAATGAAAAGAAGAACAAAACAGGTGAAATTATGGACGTACTCGCATGGACACGATGTTTTTTCATATTTAACTGCACAGTCTTAACCTTAGCATTAGTATTGGGTTTACCCGGGAACTTGTGGGTTTGTTGGGTTGTTTTCAGGACCAAGAGCATGCAGACCTTCAATAACGCGCTGCTGGTCAGCTTGGCCGCCAGTGACCTCTTGAAGTGCTCTGTGGACACACCGCTGCTGCTCTTCTCTTTTCTGCGTTACGGGAAGGACAGCCAGGTGTCGGTGTCTGTGTGCACCCTGCAGCAGTTCACCTATGCCCTGTGCAGCTGTGTCCAGCTGCTCACGCTTGTCGGCATCAGCGTGGAGCGCTTCCAAGCCATCGCGTTCCCTTTCCAAACCGAGAGGAGGAAAGCGAGGGTCAGTCTCTGGATCCTGTCCATCTGGGCATGCGGCCTCATTTTGGCTATAATCTCTCTGACTCTTTCCAAAAAGGCGCTTTTTTACATGCTCTGCCGTCCGCACTTCAGGGGTCAAGACGACGAGCGTCTACAATATTCGGATCCATTTGGACCCTACGTGCTGGTCCCGGTGTGGGGATTGTCTCTGACTGTGATCGTTATCCACTACGTGCGGATATTCAACGTTGTTAGACGGCACCGAAAGAAAGTGTTCAGTCGGGAAGTCCAGCTGAGGCCGACGGTCTCGGAACACGTCTGTGGCTGTCTGAGTGTCAATGCTTCAGCACCACGGACAGCTCCGCCGGGCTCCTTCAGCCTATTGCCTCCCAGTCGGACGGTGCTCTTGGTGGCCGAGGCCAGTGCTACGTGTGCGGGCTCCTCCACGGGAGGCGCCCCAGGAAGACCTCCGGAGATTGTTGGGGCAGTGTGTCTTCTGACCCCAGCGGCCAGGGAGCGGGGAAAGAAACAGATGGAAGGGAAGCTGGCCCAGCGTTTTGGGTACATAACCATTGCGTTCACGCTTTCCTGGGTGCCTATGGTGGTTATTTTGCTAACGAACGTCATCTCGTGGCATAACACTGACAAAGTGAGTGCAGCAGTGTTTTTCTTTTTTTTCATTAAGCAATTAATGCAACTAGCCATACTACAAAATACTTAAAAACAATGTACAGTGTAATGCAATCCAGTATGACTGTAATTTGTGAGTAGCTGTACAATATATTAGAAACCTCACTCCAAATAATACAACAAAAACAAACTAAATACAATTTAACAGTATCAACAAAATCTAAACATTTTAAGTTAGGTATAAGGTATTTAAGCTTAAGGTATTTTTGCATGGCTATTGCAATGCATTGCACAACTATATTATTCTGATCGCTCAGTGTAAAATGCAATAATGCATAATAGTACTAATTGACTAATCAATGAATCACCAACAATTTTGACAAAGTAATCTATTAAATAATCATAAACTGAATCTGTTTGTGTTTTGGACAGTTGGTCGATAAAAACAAACATTTCAGCTTGGTATCTGTGAAGTTGTGATAGGCATAACTTTTTTCTGCCATTTTTGAATTGATGAATCAAATAATAGAAAAATAAAATAACAGATTAATCATGAAAATAATAATTTGGGCCCTAGATCATGCTGTGGAATGTATGCTGTGTTGAAATATCCGAAAGCTCTCTCCTGTTTTCCCCACAGTTGCTGATGGAGCTGGAGACATCAGCTATGGTGCTGACCTGTGTGCAGGCTGCAGTGGATCCCCTCATCTATACATTAGTCACTAGACAGTTTCGCTCTGAACTCAGCAAGATACTCTCCTCCATCCCAAGGTGTCCCCTAAAACGGAGTGCCTGAAGGTTCAACACTTTATGAACATTTGGATCACATGTACTGGACTTTTGGGAATTGAAACACACACACACACACACACACACACACACACACACACACACACACACACACACACACACACACGTGTTAATTTCGTCAGACGAGACGAGACTAAATATGTTCGTCAACGACCTTTTTTTTCCATGACTAAGACGAGACGATGACGAGACTGCACCAATGTCCAAAAACTAAATTAACATGCATTAATGTTGACGTAAAAAGACGTGACTAAAATGTTTTGCATAAAATAAAAACTAAGATAAAATCTCTCTTCATTTTCGTCTACAATCGTCTCTACTTTTTCATCATGAGATAGAACTAGTGCAGTGCCTGTTTGGAGCGCGTGCCTGTTCCAAACAGGCCAATTGCTGCTTGGTTCCCAGTATTTTTTTCCCCACAACTTTATCTAACTAAGCTATCGGCGTGTCCCCTTTTTTTCCATCTAGCCGTCACACATCCAGGTAGCGATGTGGTCCAGGCGGGGGAGGGAGGGAGGAAGGCCGGTTCAGCCTGCTGCAGCGCGTAGCGATATGCCCCGGCCCCGGGCAAGGGAAGGAGACAGGCTTTAGCCTGCTGGTGAAGCCGCTCTTAAACAGTTTGCAGAACGGCCGGAGTAATGTATGTAACCGCTGGCAACAAAACAACGTGCTGTAGAGCCCAGGAGCCCTGGCGCTTATCTAACATGTGTCTGTGTACGATTGTATTTGCATGAAGGAAGAGGTTCGATATAAAACCAGACGCGTTTAACAAAGTTGCATTCAACAAAAATCATTCAACAAGTGTATTTTGTCAGGTAATTATGACATGTAACCAATATTTGAGATGTGTGAAACACTATTTGACTGAAATGGTTATCAGAAATAATCTCAGAAATAATTTATTTAAAAAAAGACTCAAATGTTTTGACTAAAACTTGACTAAGATACCTTGAGTTCTCTTTTGACTAAAACTAGACTAAAATGACGAGACTTTTAGTCGACTAAAACTTGACTAACAAAAAAAGATATGTGAATGACTAAATATGACTAAAACTAACAAGGACATTTGGCACAAGACTAAGACTAAATTAAAAATAGGTGACAAAATTAACACAGTGACACATGACTTGCTCTGAGGACTCATTTCGGACACTTGGGAGGCACACTCTCACACGCCTCCTCATCTGAACCGACACCCTACACACACACACACACACACACACACACACACACGGAGTGATTTAGAGGTGAGTGAAAAAGAGAGACCACAGATTTAGTATTTGTGGCAGATATAGATGTTTTATCAGGCGTTTCACAGTCGGGACACAAGACAAGGTCATAAATAATATCCAACACCTGACAAGATACGCACAGCAGTAGTCTCAACAACAACAGGTGGCATAGGAGGGCAAAGCAAAGAGTGAGAGAGAAACTGACTGAGCCCAGAAAAAAGACAATCAAAGGGGAGTACATAACAGAGAAAGAGAGAGACAATCACAGACATCTGTTTTTGTTGTTTGTAAATAAAAATGCAATCCTTTGACACTTTGAGTGGAGAAATGCTTACATAATAAAACTGTGTCATTTGAAAGTGCAGCTGACACAACACAACCTGTCTTGAAACAGGGAAGCAGTAAATAATTCACATTTAATCACTGTCCTAGCAACAAAAAATACAGGAAACCTCACTTCTGCTATTACCCATGTCATACCCTTGTAGTTTTCAATAGATTCTAAATGTCAGACTTGATGCTGTGAATATGAAGTCAATGTCTTCAACCCCACTTTTAAAATTACACTGAAAAAACTTCTTTTTTTTGTTTTTTACTCCAGGTAAATTTGCACACAGTTTGACTTAACTCTACTGGATCTAGGCAGCTGTTGTCACTGTGTACAGTACTAAATTACCAGCAATAGCAGTAGGTCTCTGGTAGGAATATCAGAGGTAAAACACATCCTGTTCCAACTCTGTAGAATATTTTTGGCTTTTTTGTAGGTTGGAACTAACCTCAGGATCAGAGGGAACTAAATCACAAAAGTCTAAAGGAACCTTAGGGTCTTGTGTAGTGATGCACTGATATGGTATCCATTATGCTATATGTTTCCACCCATATTGGCTGATAAGATGACAAAGATATGTGATTTTTTGTAAGTCTTAGTACAAATAAGTGTAAAATTGGTTAAGCTTTTCAGAAGTCTCCATATTAAGGTAATTAGATACTTTAAAAAAGGCCATTATACATTTTGCTGCTAGTCTGACAGTTGTTAGTCTACTTCTAGAGGAAAAAAAAAAAACTTTCACATCAGCTACATATGGGCAGACATAATATTAGTCCAATTCCAGTATTGCTTTTGAAATATGCTCTTGGCTGATATTGACAGTATGCTGATATATTATTACATCTCTAGCACTGTGTGTGTGCTCTTGATCTCCACATTTTATTTCATCAATGTGGAGCAGAAGTGGACTGAAGTTCCCCTGCCAAGCATTGGAGGAACCCCAGCAGTGGTCTCATCCATAAAGACAGACCTGCCTGTGTAGCTGTTGGAGTCAGAATGACATTCCAGATGAAAAAGGCCAACAGGGAGGCATCAGCTAGGAGGTCAGCAGAGCTAAAAGGTCACTGTCCATAGTTACGAAGGTCAACTTTGATGGGATTTGATGAAAAGTAATACTAAAGTTACATGGTGGGGCTGCGAGTTGACAGAACAGACAGAATAGCACATGTTTTTGGTGACAGAGATCTGTGGATGGCTCATCCGGTGTCCTCTGTGTCTCGGTGGTCACCATTTCAACATATTTCCCTGCTTTAAGTTCTCCAGAAGATAAAGTAAATAGAATCCTTTGAAACAACAAGGAGGACAAAAAGTACAAACACCAAGTTTCCTAACCACATGGAGTACACATACTCAACAACTTCGGAAAATGCCCGCTGAGTTTGGGGAAGAAAAAACATTGACAGCTATAAAGACTACTGAAAGCATACTGTTGTTCACACAGGAGGTAGGGATACCACAGGACAACAACGAGAGAGAGAGAGAGAGAGAGAGAGAGAGAGAGAGAGAGAGAGACTGAGGGAGAAAGAGAGACAATGAGAAGACAGCTTCACTGGTTCTGCCAAACGATGGTCAAATATTACAAAATATTCTATTAACAATATTCACAAAGAACCCAGGCTCAGGACAGATTTGTGTCAGAAATTCCCAGCAAAATGCCTTGTGCTTTTTATAGTGATGATTTGAATTCAAACCTACTTTTTTTGGTTTATTTGTAAGAGAATTGGTTTATTTGAGGTCTGTCTGGCTGTAGAAGCCAAAAGGGAAAGGGGGGGGAGAGAATCAGAAAACTAAACACAAATAAATCTCTTTTTACTCCAGCAACAGGCACATATTGTGTAAAAGGCTTGTAGCTGAGAATTTCTGACAGAAATGTGTACAACAAACTCTTCAGAGTGGCAGCTAGTCAAATATGTCATATACTGAGCCATTGAGTCGTCCAGAAGAATGGAAACACAAGCTTCCAATCAACTGAGACAAACACATTCTCACACACATACATACTCACAGGCATATACCTCCTATCCAAAGCGTCACAATTCCTCTATCTAGCAAAAAGTCACATACACTCATTCACAAATATGCAACTCATTGGTGAAGCCATCACAGACACACCTACCACATTTCATCTTTTAAAGGATTTTCCCTCAACTGGGTTGATATTGGACCTGAAAAAGAATGGTGGCATATTTATCTATCAAGAGGTGAGTGGACCAAAATGACACAAAAGGGTAGGGTTAGATCAGTTGACAAAAAAAGTTGTGATAATGTATTATTCTTTTCTTTCCCTTTAAGATTTCTTCATTTTTTCTTTATATCTCCTGCTAATGAGTCAAACTGAAGCGGAAATTATAAAAATGTGCTTTGTGCACAGTGACACATGACTTGCTCTGAGGACTCATTTCGGACACTTGGGAGGCACACTCTCACACGCCTCCTCATCTGAACCGACACCCTACACACACACACACACACACACACACACACGCACACACACACACACACGTGCACACACGCGCACACGCGCACACACACACACACACACACACACACACACACACACACACACACACACACACACACGCACGCATACGCGCACACATGTGTGCCAACCACTAACATGAATACACTGCATCTAAAAGCCATCCTCTGTCTGTACAGGGAGTCCATGTCGTTACAGTTCATGACCGGCAGAGGGCAGGCTCCACCACAGCCAGAATAGGACTCTCGATGCCTTCTCCTCCATCATTCCCAGTCCTCCTCTGTCCCTCAGTCTGTCTTGATGAGTCTTTATCTGTCTTTCTGTGTGATGCGCCTGCACTCTAGTCTTCACAGTGCGGACACCTTCACAACGTTCTGGTGGATGGGGCCAGCGGGCAGATGAGCATCTCCCTCAGGAGTCGTCACTGGCGGTGTTGGAATACTGATGATTGCTGTGGTGATCTGGCTGCTCTGGCAGTTCATGGATGCTGGCTCGTCTACGCGCATGTTCAGACTGGAGCGGCTACAGGAAGGAAAGGAGGACAGGAAATTAGGGCTTATGGATAGTTTGTCTATGTAGACACATTTTGCTAAAAGTTACTTGCTCATGTCCCAGACCAGTTCTATTGAGGATAACAGGTAATGAGAACCCCTCCTCTTTTTATTTGACAGCCACTGTTCAAGGTCAAGGTTGCGTGTATTGTCTCCCAAAGCAGAAAATTGTCTTGGAGGAGCCCTTAACAAAAAACAATAATCCTTTTTACCCCTTTCAAACTGAACAAACAACCCTTAAATCATAGTGTGAATGGGTCAAAATTTTTTATAGAGCTTTAAAAAAAAAAACAGGTGTAATTGTGAAAGTGTTGCTTGTCAAGAATCAACACCCAACTCTGCTCTACACAGAGCCAAAGCAAACTGGCTGGTGAGAAAAGATGAGCGTCAAGCAAGCTTAACACCCCCTAATATTTGGTGTTGGTGGACCAATCCAGAGCTAAAAGGTGAGGGGATATTCAACCTGCATTTGTAAGATGGAGCAACCATTAGTCTAAAATTAATTAGCAACTATTTTTTAATAATAATTTTCAATACATTTTCAAGCAAAAATGCCAACATTCACTGGTTTAGGCTTCTCAACTGTGAAGATTTGCTGCTTTTCTATGTCATAAATTACAGTAAACTGAATGTCTTTGGGTTTTGGACTGTTGGCTGAATACAACTCCTTGAGCTGCAAGACATTTTTACAGGCATTTCTCACACTACGACACCTTCGGTTGTAGGTTTTACTTAAAAGAACTGCTCTACCTATCACTACACACAAGTTGAAGGATATTTTTGCCCTCTCTTTTAGAAATCCTGAGCTCACCTGGTGGTGAGGGGCTGGATGTGGATGGTGCTGAGCTCCTGCAAGCCTTGTTGGTGTGTGTGCGCGTGTGTCAAAGGCTGCATGTGTGCTGGGCCACTGGCATTTGGTAAAGGGGTGTGGTGCTTCTTGCTTCGGCGGGTGCAGCACGTGCCAGTCACACCATCCTGGCTGGAGAGGGAGGGGCTTCGAGACGGGTAATTTTGCAGACCTGCCTCCAGGTAGCTCTGCTGGTAATACTGCTCGTCCACAAACTCATGATTCTACAAACAAGACAGAGAGAACAAGACCGGCACAAGGCAGAAGACACACAGACAGAGAGAGAGAAAGAGTCATAAAAAAAGATGTGACATTTACAACATTTATATTTATGAACATGTACTGTATATGGTTTGATATAGCCTGTCATTTTCTGTTTCATAGCCTGGGTCAATAACTCCTCAGTAAATATGTGATTATTTTTTACATAGGCCTGTGTGTGTGTGCATGCACATTGAATATTCCTGTGTGTTGGAGCTTAATTTAGAATCAATATTCCATAGTCAGTTCCTTAAAGAGGCAATAATCTCTACTTTTTTATTAACAATGGATCGCATGACTACTTACTTGTGTGTTAAAGGGGTCACTCATAGCAATGAACCCACAAAAATTATTGATTATTGAATAATGTTTGGTGGACACAAACACTACTCCAAATTAATTAACCACATGTATTGAGGAGGTAGGATATTCTAACAGACGTTTCCTGCCTGACAGAATGAGATACCCTCCTTTAAACCACATTTATTGAGGAGGTAGGCCATTCTGATCAACGCTTCCTGCCTGACAGAATGAGCTACCCTCCTTTTAATATTGCTATTCTGCTGGATGTGTAACTAGGCAACTGTTTTCGAACATGTTCACCATATAAACTGTAAAGGTGATAACATATCAATGTCCCATTAGCTGCCCTTAAGTGTCCAAAACAAATAATTTATTTCAGGTTTAAATTTACATTCATGCTGACTTCCATGTGCTCCATTTTCACAAGTACACAAGGTAATAAATGAGAGTTTGGGTGTGTGTGTGTGTGCAGCAGCAGCGCATGCTAGATTCTTTAATTCGCCAATGTCTGAATTGTGCCAGGCTGAAACAGACAACAGTGCGTCTGTATCACATACAGGCAGACAAGCGTGTATCATAAGGGAAATGCAGTGTACTGGACATCACGCTACAGTGGGCTGCACTTGCTCATGCACATTCAAATACTTTAGATTTACCGTATTACACATTAAGCCTGTCAGTTATTTTTCTTATAACAACGAGCCACAGCTAGACAGAAACGTATGGATAATTGCACAATCAAGGGTTTAAACTAGAAAATGAATTTCCTGCAGAAAATGCTTGTGAATGCTGAAAAGCTAAATTGCCAAAGCTAAACTGGATTGCTGGCATAATTGCATAAGAAGAAGGTGAAGCAGTTAGAATAGTTGGAAATGTTGAATAATACCAATAATGTTTTAACAAAAGTGGAATATTTAAAGAAAAAAAAAAAAAAAAAGTCATAGTATCGGTATGTCGTAAAGTTATAGTATAGGTATGTCGAAAAAGGTAATATAAAAGTCAAATTATAGTATATCAAAAAAGTAATAAAAAAGTCATAGTAGAGTTTTTGGGAAAAATTTATGAAAAAGACAGTATAGTATGTCGAAAAAAGTCATAGTACAGTATGTCGGAAAAATTCATAATATAGTATGTCGAAAAAAGTCATAATATAGTATGTCAAAAAAAGTCATAGTGTAGTATGTCGAAACAAGTCATAGTATAGAATGTTTAAAAAATCACAATATAGTAAATAAAAAAAGGCATAGTATAGTATGTTGTAAAAAGTAATAGTATAATATGTCTAAAAAAAGTGATAAAAAAGTAATTGTATAGTATGTCTATATAGTATAAAACCAGAGAATTTGGACACATCACCTCTGTTCTTAGAGCCTTGCACTGGCTTCCTATAAGTCAGAGAATTGATTTCAAAATATTGTTATTAACTTACAAAGCACTGAATGGTTTGGGACCAAAATACATGTGTGACATGCTGCTCTGTTAGCTTTTAGTTTTTACACAACACTTACGATCTGCCCCAACCCTGTGTTCTTTTAAGTTTGTTTGCTTTGTTATTGTTTTTATGATTGTTGAATTTTATGTTTTATTTGCTTTGTATGTGTATGCTTATGTAAAGCACTTTGAATTGACTTTGTGTATGAACTGTGCTATATAAATAAATTGCCTTGCCTTTGTCGAAAAAAGTCATAAAAAGTCAGGGTATAATATATCAAAAAAAGTCATGGTATAGTATGTTGAAAAAAGTGATAAAAAAGTCATAGTATAGTATGTCGAAAAAAGTGATAAAACAATCACAGTATTGTATGTCGAAAAAAGTCATAGAATAGTACAGTATGTTGAAAAAAGTTATAAAACAATCACAGTATTGTATGTCGAAAAAAGTCATAGAATAGTACAGTATGTCGAAAAAAGTGAAAAAGGTCAAAGTATAGTATGTCAAATAAGTGATGAAAAAGTCATAGTGTAGCATGTCTGGAAAAGTGTTAAATATGTGAAAGTATAGTATCTCAAAAAAGTCAAAGTATAGTATGTGGAAAAAGTCATAGTATCGTATGTCGAAAAAAGTGATTAAAAAAAGTCATAGTATAGTATGTCGAAAAAGTCATGGTATAGTATGTCGAAAAAGTGATGAATAAGTCATAGTATAGTATGTCAAACACTGATAAAAGAGTCATAGTATAGTATGTCGAAAAAAGTCATACTGGGAATCTAACCTGGGTCAGAGTCTGCAGTTCTTACTTGCCGGTGCTATTTGGAGCTGTGTTAACCACTGAGCCACTGTATACCAAATAGAGAATGTTGAAAACAAGTATAGTATAGTATGTCGAAAAAAAGCCATTAAAAAGTCATAGTATGGCATGTCAAAGTGTAGTATGTCGCAAAAATCATAGTATAGAATCTTTAAAAAATCATAGAAGTCATAAAAAGTCATAGTATATTATATCGAAAGAATTAGTATAGTATGTTGAAAAAAGTCATGTATAATATTTCGGAAAAAATGATAAAAAGTCATAGTATATGTCGAAAAATGATAAAAAAAAGTCATTGTATAGTATGTTGAAAAAAGTGATAAAAAAGTCATAGTAAAGTATGTCAAAAATAATCATAGTATTGTATGTAAAAAAGTGATAAAATGTCATAGTATGGTATGTCAAGGAAAGTCTGGAAGAACATGCAAACTCCACACAAAACGGCCCAGCCCATACTGGGAATCGACCAAGGGTGAGAGTCTGCTGTGCCAGTTAGAACAGTGCTAACCAATGAGCTACCGTGTCAACAAATAAAGCAATGTGAAAACATATTGAGAAAAAAGCACTACACTTAAACAGTGATAACACAAAAACTGCAAAAGATATCGAAAAGCTGAATCATACTGTAATATCTGAAGGTTTTGTGAGGGGGCTAAAGTTTGAATGACGTCTGTAGGTGAAAGTATGTGGGAGAAGTAGCATTTAGAAGTGGAAGAAGCCTGAAGAGGATTTAAAGATTGCTCCATTGACTTTTAATGTAAAAAGAAAAAAGCTTAATATTTTAAAAAGTTAAATGGTGGAGAAACGTTGAATACAAGCACATATGCCCTTAAAGAGCTGAACCTTTTGATATTTGAATGTTTTTTGTAGCAGAAAGTATGCAGAAGTAGAAGGTGACAACATCGTATGGAAGAATCTGAAAACAATACTGTGAATGCTGCTGAATCAGTATTCACACAATTAATATCTTAAAATATACGCAATTTAACTTGAATTTTTCTGTGAGTCTGGAAAAACAAACAAAGGTTGTGTACATTGTTTTGATTTATCATTAGTAGAAATTAAATTATTAATTATTTATTATTAACATAAAGAGTGAATGAGTGTGTGTGCACTCACAGTGGTTTTCTCCAGACAGTGCAGTAGGTGGTGGTGCTGGCTCTCCAGTAGAGAGGTGGACTTGGTTAATCGCTGCTCCTCTTCAGTGGAACTCTGTAAAACACACACACACACACACACACACACACACACACACACACACACACACACACACACACACACACACACACACACACACGCTATTTTACAGTTTTGTTTTAAGGAAGACACTAATCACATGCTGGAGGTGCACGACCGGCTGCTATCTAAATACCTGATTTGAAAGGTTCATCTTGTATGGAAGTTGCTTAAGTTGGAGAAGGAGACAAAAGGACAACAGACAGGTAGAGTTTTACTTGTGGTCATAGTTCAGCACTGAGAACAGACAGCAGTCAGGGCCGCAGTCATGCCAGTCAGACACAGAGAACATTGCTATTCTGACCCTGAGAGGCATATCTGCTAAAATCAGTGGAGCCAGTGCACTGATCTGTGCTATAATGGACACTTCTAGCATAACTCTCTCCTAATAGATACAGAGTATATACGATTCATATCAAAATTTCGCCACCATCTCTGTTATTGCAACAGCTGGCTACAGGCAACTCTATAATGACTTGTATTCCATATTCCTTCTTTTCTATGTCGTGACCTGTTTGTGTGTTTTTTGTGTGTGTATCTGTGCGCGAACAAGTGAGCGATATTTCTAGTTCTGTGGTGGTTTTCAGAAGAAGTTAATTTATAGGCAGTGGTAAGGTGAGTCAGACAATGTGTGGACTGCTGGGGAGCCTTGTGGTGGCCTGGTGGATTCTCTAAGACGGTGAATAAACCAGCAAAAACAACAAAAACAACATTTGATTGTAAATATTCAGCAGTCCATTTGCTAATATGTGTCAGAATAGTATGTTTGTATTGTTCTATTAGTCCATTTAATCATTTGACTCTCAGGTCAGGACGAATTTGTAGAAAACACTTGCTCTGTGCAGACAAGAAACAAACTCTAAAATAATACAAAAAGGCCTTTATCGCCTGTTCACTTATGTACACTCCGTCTCTCAAGTGATATTTGGAACAGATTTATATTAAGCAGAATATTTACAAAGAGGATTTGAAGTTTAATATCCTTATATAGCCAACATCTAAGTAAGGTTTTGGGAAGAGCTAGTACACAGAAAACACAGATTACTCTGCGTTATTGTTATAAATATTGGCCATAATAGCCTTAGTTTGAGCATGAGAAAATGTCTCCTTAGTATATTGTAGAATGCCATCATTGTTCTTGTCAGAAGTAAAGCAGTGTTTCACATATACAGACTTTCAATAGGTTGCATCAGTCTTCCCCAGCAGCATCTGTGGTTGAGCTGTTTATAAAAAACAAAAAACAAAAATACTGCCCCGATCCTGCATGCTCCAAAGCACCGCCGTAAGACAAGTAAAATGCTATGTTTGGAAGATTTGTAGTAGCAATTTTCTGTTTGTTAAGTGGAGTGGCTGGTGTTGTAAGCAGAAGCTTCTTTGCTGAGAGGGTACATTCCTGCACTGATGACTCGGTTTGTCCTCGCCAAGACCGCTCACCTGTGGTCATGCTGCGTATCTGTACCTAACACAGCAGTAAAACACAGGTGTTTAGCCTGAGTTATTTCTGTCTTTCTATATACGTGAGACTGCAAGCCCATATCAGCAGTTTGTCTGGAGGCGGCTATGGTTCACCACCCAGGTGGCCACCATACTGTAGAGACTGGTAACAGCTTGATCTGCTGAGCGACAAAACCCACTGCGTGTTGCTCTGCATGGTGCTGTATGTGTTGTTGGTAAATAGCTGCCTTAGAATTAAGTTGGAGAACAATATATTATTGCGCAGGCATATATCTTCAAATAAGCTGTTAACTGTTGACGTTGGTGTGGTGAAATCACTTCAACAAGAGCATACTGGAGAGGTACATGCATTGCTCTATAAAGTAATAAAGTTCACAAATTCCAACATTATTATCAATTTAACTATAATATTGCTAGTCCTAATGAAGCAGTGTGCACTCTACAATAAATGAAATCTTAATTAAAGCCACATCTTCATAGGAATACTAGTACAATAATAAATAAATAAATATAGGTTTGTCTGTCATAAATAAAACAAACAGCAAAAATTGTGTCCTTGTTTATATAGAACTTTTGCAAACGTATCATCAGTGTCAAGAGTCTCTCTTAACAGTTTCTCTTAACATTGTTATGTCGAGAAGTAATTTCAAATTAAAAAAAAAAAATCAATAAAGCAACTTTATAATTCAGTATATATTGTGCAGGGAAGGTTTACTCATGACCCTTGGCTTGCAATTAAGATAAATTGAAACATAACCACGTACATGAAAACAACACTGCACCCTTTGCAGCATATTGTCTTTTGCAATATCAATATGAATCCAATGCATTATTCAACCCTAGCTTGAGTATAAGCACTAGTGCCATTCAGATTCTGCCCTAACCATTACTATTGAACTGAGAGAGAGAGCTATAGAGACACATAAAAAGAGAGAGACGGAGAGGGAGGAGGAAGCACTTGTTTTTGTTTTGGCACTGTGTCAGCCCCGGGCCACTATAGTGCTTGTGAACCGCACCATTTTGGTGAGGCAAGGAACATCCTTGAGATGTGTTTACATTTCCTGCTGCATTGCTTGAAGCATGTTCCTCAGCTGGACAGCTGAGCTCAGAGATGCTTACATTAGAAGTGCTGCTTATCAAATGAGATCACAGTTAGCTGCTCTAATGAGTTGTGGGTGCAGTCTAAGAATTGATAATTACATTACATTATATGTCATGTATCCATTTTTATCCAAAGCGACTTACAATTGCTATATATATGTCAGAGGTCGCACGCCTCTGGAGCAACTAGGGGTTAAGTGTCTTGCTCAGGGACACATTGGTTGATGTATCGCAGGAATCGAACCCGGGTCTCCCACATCAAAGGTATGTGTCATATCCACTGCACCATCACCATCACCATCATCACCAATTAAAGGAGCTAACCAACCAAGGCTGGCATCCAATGAGTACTTAGTTGTTGCCCGCTCTGAAATCCTCAGAACTGTTTTTCCAAGGAGATGCAGAGGTCAGGCTTTCTGGGTCCCTAGTTAAACAATTACAAATGTGTCATATGTGGTTGGGTAATCCTGAGGACAAGTGAAACATTGTAGTATCTGTGGTTCAGAGGGTGGTCTTACCGTGAACTCCAGAGCTTCGTTGAACAGGCCGTTGCGCTTGCTGTGGAGGAAGGCGTTGGAGCTTCCTTCCTTGGATATTCGTATCCTGGCCAAGCGAGCTTTCTGCAAGAGACCATAGAAACCAACTGTTAGTCAGAGCCTATACCACATCCTATGTCAGAATGATTGGGTATCACCTGACACATCCAACTAATTTGAGCTACAGCACTTTCAAATGCTTGATATCTTAGTGGTAAGCTTATAAATCAAGTCAAACATGTGCTACTAAAGCATTCACTCTGATCTGTGATAAATTCACTCTGATCTGCTGTGATACTTATGAGTGATTTATTGTGACCACACGATAACACATTCCTTGGCTTGAAAATCAGTTAGCGAGGAAGCTTGGACTAAAATCCTAAATAAATTAAACAGCTATGTTTTCTCTCTCTACCTCTCTTTCTCTCACGCTGTCAAATCTCTCCTGTGAGGCAGTCGGCAAGAAAGGAAAAAATGCAAGGAAGAACAGATACACTCTGGTCTTTGGAGTATATTCTTTATGCTTCAGTAGCTTTGACACACAGTGGAAGGATTCTACTCTACCCGAAACTCACTGTGTCTACTGGATGTGTGTGCATTTGTTGGTGTACACAGGCCTGTGTGAAAATGTGAGTCTCAATAAATATCTCGGTTACCAGAACAACTGCTTTTATAGGATTGTGTAATCTGAGTCACTCACTTCTTAAAGGCACACCATTTTCCGGTCAAAGTCAAGAGCAGGTTGTCAGGCTCGGTGCAGCTACAAAGTGTGTATGTTTCTGTTGCTTCGCCTTCTGCATTTTAAAATAGAATGATGGATTCATTGAGGGGTAATTGGCAGAGGCATAATGTGAGCTGAGAGTTTGTTTAGTAGGGGGCCCATGCACCGCTAGGGGGTTAACTGCATGTGTGGATGTGTGTTTGCATATCTCCATGTGTGCTTATGCATGCACGCCTCTTCTTCATAGCTGAATTTCCAGCAGAAATATCTGGCTTGGTAAGAGTATGGTAATGTATGATAATTTAAGCTCATCCCCTCACTTGAGTTTCATTTAAATCACGGTTATGTTTGTTGACCTGCAGGTAGGTAAAGAGAGAGAGAGATAAACAGGAGTGCATGTGGACACACACATGCACCAGCAGCCAATCTAAACTGTAGCATCTATAGCACAAACACAACTCCCTTGAAATTGTTTACCTTCTCCTGCAACTTTATCTTTTTGTCTCTGTTCCTCGCTGTCTTTGTGCCCTCACACTCTGCACTTGAACATTTGTGCTGGCACAGCGTTCCCACAGGACTTTGGGATAACCCCTCTTTGTGTTCTGGCATTGCCCTCTGCCAATGAGATCATTTTTCTGGGGTCACCATGCAAACTGCAGTCCGTGACTGTGGCGATGGTTGCCAGGCAGCGCAAGGATAATGAAGGGGATGTTACGAACATGTCCTGCGAGATTGAATCTACTTCTGCAGTTCTCTGATAGATTCCCGGGGCCCTTGGGATTCAGGCGCTTGTGTCTAAGGCCCATCTGTGCTTTCAGGCAGAGCCACGGCACAACAGATTAAGCCTAGATTGCTGCTGAAGGAGCATCATTGAGAGCACACAGGAGTGTAAGGGAACCATGGGCACAGGGATTTAATTAACACCTACACATACATGGTATACCACATGAAAGGTTACATGGCCAAAAAGTGTTTCTGCTGCACATTCCTTCACACAGAGACACAGTCACATCATATATCCGGACACACACACACACACACACACACACACAGAGTGAAAATTAAAGTGCTCCACTCTGTTATCGGAGATTGTAATAACAAAATAAATTATTTCTCAATACTGGACAGTATTTCCCCTCACAAAAATACGTTGGATTCACAGAAAACTGCCATTAAATAGATTATTAAGAATGAGGTGTTTGTTACTTTTAATGCAAAATGTGTCTGTGGTCACTCTAACCATTCAAATAAATAAAATAACCATTCAATTACATTCAAATAATAGGATCCTGGTCCCCATTTTTTAAACAAACGGAGTGTCTAAATAATACACGGATGACGGTAATTTATGCCCTATACAGATGTTACTGTATTCTTAGTCCAACTGAAATTACGTTTATCCCTCTGTCATTGTGTTATCTTGCAGGCTGCTGTCTTGCTGTAAACCAGTGTCATGGTCTGCCTATGATAGAATGCTGATGTTACTGCTTTATGCAAATATGTTTTCAAATAAAGTGATTTGATTGGCTGTAAGGAAATAAGTTCTCCATTTGTACATAGCTACATAGATGCATAACTAATGGTATTTAGATGAATTAATACAAAAATAGTTGCCGCCATCACAAAACTAAAAAATATGAAGTTCTCACTAACTCAGGACTTTAAAGGAAACAACTTTCAGTAGCTTGCAAAAATAAAAGATACTGTAACACCTGCCAACCAATCAGAATAGTGATGCTCAATATCACTGGTTGAAATCCAGATGTTTCCACGCACCGAAGGGCCAAAAAAATGATCGAAACACCTTTTTTCCTCTTTGTTTCCCCTTCTTCCTGCCACAAAGCCCCAATTTAGGATCAATCACACTTTATAGATTATAGTTATAGGATGCAAGCCAGCACAAATGCTTAATTTCAACACCATTCACTGCCAGTTGAGGAATCTAAACTGGCATATCCTCAAATGATATAACCCCACATTTCCTCTTAGCTCCCATAGCATTCTCCTCTGAGCATTGCCAGTAAATTTTGTTAGAAGTAATTTTTTTTGTTGAAAGTGAAAGTTAAAAAACGCATGCCACTTTCGCAAGACTGCCTATATAGGATTTGACTGAGTGTAAAGTAGCCCAACCTATGACGATTAGGTTCTGCCTCAGGCCTGCCTTTGGAACCATACAAGTGAAAGAGGAGACCATCTGATGAGGAAGCACGCAGGCAAGCACACACACACACACACACACACACACGCACGAACGCGTGGACGCACAAATAACTGTGGAAGAGTTTTGTTTTGCAGCTGCCAGTCATCATTGGTAATGGCAGGAAACTCAGTGATGGAAAGAATTGATTCTGTGGGAATCCTCCACAGGTCCACAGATATCTACCTCTGTAGCAAAAACAGCTTAACCTCGGACTAACACCACTCAGTGACAAAATACCTTTGCTAAGCCTGGATTACTTCATCTTTATAGAGAAGAGTAAAGCTCTACTCTGCAAGCTGCTGTGATGATGATGTTTAGGACATATTTCATCGCATAACCCTTGACCCCCCTCAGTGAAGTGCTCTATCAACATCCCACCAACTCTCTTTTCAATCTGCCTTCTTCCCAAGCGCAAACAACTTTATTGATTGTCTATCGAAGGGCAAAACACTCTCAGCCAGAAGTCATCTCCACCTTTTGACTTCAACCTTGTGAGGGAATATTGGGATGATTTAGAGCAAAGGGAGTGAGAATCAGAGGGAGAGAGGGAGGAAGGGAGAAAGGGAAGGAGGGAGGAGGACTCGTTTTGTTTCTGCCACGTCTGCTTCGTGCCAATGTGATGCTCAAGAACCGCAACAGACAGTTATTTTACTATTCACTAAATTTGGGGACAACAACTTGTCCAACCTGAGAACGATTTCCAGTCAAAGTGGGAAAAAAATACGAGGCAGTTAAATAAAGATGGCGAGTGATTTTTCACAGACACAAGAACAATAATGGGAAACAAAAAATGAGAGATACAGATTATGCTGCTTTACACTTAAGGCAAGGTTACATTTTTACCATTGAGCCATTTTGTCAATGAAAGATCCATAACTGTTCCATAACTCCACATGGTACAGCTGTATTTGTTTTTGTGGGGTATATTCATGGGTAGTTTTACAATATCTGTGATTTGTAAATAAAGCAAAATGGTTCTCATACATCTGTCTTACTTTTTTTGGTTTGCTCCTGTAAGTGTTCCAAGTCTGATTCATGAAACCCTCTAAACCTCACACACATAAATTGACATATCTGACAGATATAGAGTGAACATACAAGTTAGATGCTAAAAAATGTCTTTAAAACGTCTTTAAAAAGCAGAAAGCTCCACAACTTAGATAGAAGGAGGTCAAGGGGATGTGACAGACCCTGAGGCAGAATATTGAGAATGTTGAAAATAATACTAAAAGCTACTTAACTGTGTAATTTGTGGTACTAAATATGCCAATAAAATCACAAAATCTAAGCCAGCAAGCCATGATGATGTGGTGAACAGAATATTAAGTTAGCAAGTTGTATATTTTATTTTCATGGATTTCTCTATCATATTCTAACTCCAGATTCATTCAGATGAATACATTATGATTCTTAAGTCAGGGGAGAGAAAGAGACTCTCTTTACATGACTCATACAACAGGTTTTGCTGAATTTCATTTGTACCTAAGAGAAAATTATGTATGAGAACACTAGTAAAGGCGGCAAATTCTCTTAAATCGCTGGTACGTGCCACTTTTGGCTCTTGCATGAGGCCCATTGTTCATGCTCTCTTTTTAGACATTTACAGTAGTTCTGTCAGGCTATGGGGAAGTCTTTTTGTTGCAGCTTGTACATGTACATGTATATGCTTGAGTGAGTGGGTAAAAGGGGTTATTTACGATTATGCTACTAAACCAGTGTTCAAGTCCATCTAAGAAGATCCAAATACATATTATTCACAGAACCAGATCCAGTAGAATACCATGGGTACACCTATAAGTTAAGCTCACTTAAATTCATGCCCCTCTCTTTATTTAATCCTTCTGTATCACTTGCCCTTTTGTGATTCTCCATTTATATCCTGCCCTCTTTCAGGTGCACTACTCAGAATTTGTAATTAGACCTACATGAGGATATTATTACCTTTATGCAAATAAGCTCCGAGAAGCAACTAAAGAGTAACCCCTGCTGATTGGATCACGGTTTCGGATCACTTTATGGCATCATGCGTAAAGATGCGGAAGGACTTAAACTCAGTGTTCAATTCATTGCAGAAAAAAAGTAGTAACACTGAAGACTATAGGGAGGCAGAATAGAGAATACATGTCTGTGTCTGAGCTGTGTGTTCCTCCTGGCCACACAGCAACTAGTGACATCCTCATGTATCTTTCCTTTGTGTAGTGAGATAGATCAGGGGGCTGTCTATCTACCACAGCCCAGATGGATGGCTAATTGCAATGGGAGCCCAGAACAGCTAACAATTAGACCTGAATGAAGATGGATGTCAATGGGGGGTGGCGGGAGAAAAAGCATGTGAGGAGAGAAAAAAAGGGAGAAGAGAGTAGGCTGGAAAATGCTGCAATTCCTCTCCTCAAAAACTCCCCCTTCTTTTCCTCCTGTCTGCTCTCTCCTGGTCTTTTAAGTAATGTGAAAGGCAATCTTGAATGGCTATCCCTTTTTACTCTCAATTAAACAAAGCCTTTTTCTAAGAAATTTTCTGAGGAAGAATGAATTTTATTAACTATAGGTAATAAACGCTGACAAAATGACATTTTCATATGGTAAATGATGAGTGACACTTGCTAAGCGGTTGGCTTTATGGCTGAGGTCATATGTCATTAAGGTTATGGAGCATTAAAGAACACTACATGTTATGCTGACCGTAGTAAGAGGGTATTGAAGGATATGGTATGCCTGATTAATTCATGACTCGCGTGGAACATTAAGGATCACAGTTATCATTAGCAGTGAAAGAGTGGACTATACAATAGTAATGGCTCTATCATATACCCTCTACACTGGAGTTACCATCTTTTATAGTGTGAGAGACTGTTGTCTACCAACCTAGAGTCAAAAAACATTAAACTAATGCGATGTAACTTGTAATTAGCTGAACACATGCCAGCAGTAGTTGTTATAAAAAGCAGTACAATCCATTGCAGTTGCTACCAATCATACAAGACTAATGACGTGTTTCCAATGGTACGCAGAGGCTCGACTCACTTTTTTGGTACCAGTGCTTTTCTCTTTTCTTTTCTGGTCTCTTTCTTATTTTCTTAGGCAGGATTCTCAGCTGATTGCCATAGCGATACCGCCTGAAACTGCCGTGACATCCTCTTCAATGCGACACTCCCAGAATCCTTTTATTGGCAACCAAACAGAGGAACTTCTATACTTCACACTTGTATGGCGTAGTGTACGTAGTGTACGGCATAGTTTTGAGGGCTGCCATTTAAAAAAATAATTAATTAATGTTTTAACTCCACCTTCTAGTATCGGCTCAGCTCGCTTTGAACCTCCACAGTGGTACCAAAGAAATACTATCCACAACTTTTGCCAATGGAAAACCAATAAAGAGTGGGTACCACCATCCTAGTGGCTCTATAAGGCGCAGCAGTGCTTTGAGCTAAATGCTAACGTCAGCATTCTAACATGCTCACAATGGCAATGCTAACATACTGATGTAGCAGGTATAATGTTTACCATACTACCATTAATACAAAGCATTGGACAGAGGTGATGATGGCACTAGATGAATAGTCAGGGGATCCCCAAAGTATAACAAAACCTTTATAAGGAGAGTAACATCTGTACCAAATTATATGGCAATCCATCCAATAGTTAACAAGATATTTATCTCTGAACTACAAATATGAGCCTCATGGTGGCGCTAGAGGAAATGTCAGGGTATCGCCAAAGTCATTAGGATTCGTCCTCTAGACAGACCGACATTACCACCCATAGAGCCACGTGGCTAGCATGGCTCAAAAAGAGGAAGAAAGGAAAGGCTGTAACAACCAGCTGGGACGTGAAATCAAATGAAGCTTATGGTACAGATCCATTTGACTGTGTGACGCTTCTGTCGCGCTGCGCTCCACACACACTTCCTATGGGTGACGTCAAGCGACTTCAACGTGCACGCAAAGCATTCCGGGAAGGCGCCACTGCATTAGAAAAAATGCTGCGCGTCAAAAAGCTGGCCAATGCCCATCTTTATGCAAATGAATCCGTTGAATGCGACGCGACTATCCAGTACAAGTAGACGAAAATCTTTCAAACTAACCTTTGTCGATCTGAAATGAAGACAGATTCAGCAACTGTATGGCCTATTTCTCGCTTAAAATGTTTTCAGAAACACGTTTCGGTGAACTATTTTCGTAAAATACTAGATCGTATTCTCAACGAGCCGCCATGAGACTCTGTTGAAATTCTCGAGAAGCCAGACCCACGTCGCATGTTCGTCCAATCAGCTGCCAGTCAAGGGCGTGGAGCATCAACCATGGATGTATGACGTCGCGACACCACGCTTCAGTCGTGTCGGACAAATGGATCTGTAGCGTAACGGTACAGATCCATTTGACCGTGTGACGCTTCTGTCGCGCCACGCTCCACTCTATTCCTATGGGTGACGTCAAGCGACTTCAATGTGCATGCAACGTATTCTGGGAAGGCAGCGCTGCATTTGAAAAAATGCTGCGCGTCCAAAAGCTGGCCGATGCCCATCTTTATGCAAATTAATCCGTTGAACGTGACGCGACTATCCAGTAGAAGTAGACGAAAATCTTTCAATCTGACCTTTGTCGATCTGAAATGAAGACTGCATGGCCTTTTTCTCGCTTAAAATGTTTTCAGAAACACGTTTCAGTGAACTATTTTCATAAAATACGAGATTGTATTCTTAACAAGCCGCCATGACACTCCGTTGAAATTCTCGAGAAGCCAGACCCACATCATGCGTTCATCCAATCAACTGCCAGTCAGGGGCGTGGAGCATCAACCATGGATGTATGACGTCGCGACACCACACTTCAGTCGTGTCGCCAAAGTGGATCTGTACTGTAAGTCCAGCCAGAAAGACTATGTTATGTTACTCACTCATTCTTATTCACCTCGCTCCCCCTCTCCTCCTGTTTCACATTACCAGCTGATTAGAGGGTGTTTACTCTGTTAGTTAAACCAACCAGGTTTAGCCACAATCTCTATCAGCCAATCACATGCTGTCAATATTTAAATCTTTTCTTCCCCGTTGCTGTCAGCTCTCATTTCAGCGTGAATTGTCGCGACCCTCCTCCTCCTCCCCGTTCAGCTCCAGTTCATCATTCCAGCTCCTAGGTCTGAGCTTACCAGAGCTTACTCGCTTCTCTTCTCATCCATCCAGATCTCAGCATCCTCTTCATTCATCACCATCACCACCAGTGTCAAGACTCCATCAGGGAGGTATCCTACATACTCATGGCTTCTCAATCTCCTTTACATATAAAAACGTCACAATGGGAATTCGATGATGTCACGATGGGGTCTAATCGCCAAAGATGATCATTTATCATTTTTTATTGTGCACACGTCAATAAATAATTGTTCACTCAAAATGAGGTCTCTCCTGACTGAAATAATATCCACAGCATCTACCACTAAAACTAGCACAATATGTAATTCAATACATACTCCGCTGATCTTAAGCACACAAGCTTAAATGCTAAGCAACACCTAATCCTGCGGGCTAATAAAAGAGAGCGATGGTACACAGATTGCATCTCCTAAATGCTCTAAAATATCACATTTGCAAACCTATTATCATACCTGGCAATTCAGACCTTGATGAAGGCAATGATAAGACCTTTGATTCATGCTGTTATGAAAATAGAGAAAACCTATGTGGGATGTATGGTTGCTTGAGCAAATCGCTGACCTCACTGCAGGCAAGCCATGGAGGCATTCAAGTGCCTAAGGGAGTCATTTAGTACTGGTTAATGATGACAGTACCATCATGCTACACTGGTCAGTTTGTGGGTACTTCTGGAAGTGTATGTGTCTGGTATGTAGCTGTGTTTGGGACACTGCACCACACTGCGGGTCAGTGGAGAACACTCAGGGAGGTGGGACAGACCAAGGTCAGGCCCAAACTGACAGGAAGTATGTTGGACACACACACACACACACAGATGTGGATTCATGCATTTAAACAGATGCACATACATACACAAGCAGACAGACAGACAGACAGACAGACAGACAGACAGACAGACGCACACCTTCCTTCCAGCCAGTCCCTCATCTGGGTAATAGCTATTTCAGGAAAGAACACAGCATTAGGACACACATCGCCTCCAGCTCTCCCCCCTTTCTACTCTCTCCTGCCTCCCCTGCTCCCTCCTTCCCTCTGGCCTTCCTCCTCACGCCTCCTCTCCTCTCTCTCTTTTCTGCTTCAATACTATACATCTCATCGGCTCCAACCAGTTTTTTTAATCTAGATAATTTTCCCAACCTTCCAACTCTTATTCTGTCCCGTCGGTGTCTTTTCGTCCCTCACACTTGGCTGTGTTACACTGGAGTCTTGCTTGGCAGACAAGGTTAAGGTTAGTTAAGACTGGGCAACGGTCAGGCCACGGTCGAACTGCAGGACTATAAACAAATTTAAACTACAACCACAGAGCATACATGTGCCAAGATAGATGGCAGTAATCACAGTGAGGGTGAGAGAGAGAGGGAGAGCAGGAATGGATGGAGGCAGAGGAACAGAAAGGGAGTGAAAAAAAGGCTTGCTAGGAGAGGTGTGAACGAGAGTGATGAGAGAGAAAGGAATGGACTGAAAATATGTGTCAGTGTGTGCATGTCTGCCAGCTCCAAACAAACGCACTACTATCTATCTCAAGAGAACACAAACTGTCAGGCTTGCCCTCAGGCTTGATTACCAGCCCAGTTTTGTATGTGTGCCAGCTGATGCTGCTACCCAGTTTGGCTCATGGACACACCACAACATGATTCTATAAAGGTCTAAAGGCTGGGCTATTTACCCAAAGTAAGATAGGATCTTTCACAGTTTGAAAACAAGTTTACATAATCCATTCATAAATTTGTGCCTGCGTGTATTTTTACAAGGATAAAATCTCCTTACAAGGACAGACCAACAGAGAAAATAATGTGAATATGGGAAATTGCTGATATTCACTTCTTTGACAGGCTATTTTAGGATTTAGGCTTGTGCTTTTGGATGATAACTTTTAGGTTGTGGAGTTAAAGGGATACTTTGGTCTGGGAGAATATGATATTTATTTATTTTTTCAGATTAATGTAAAGGAGTAAAAAGTACAATATTTCTCTGAAATGTAGTGGAGTAGAAGTAGACAGTGGCATGAAAAGAAAAGACTCAGGTAAAGTACAAGTACCTCAAATTTGAACTTAAGTACAGTACTTAAATAAATGTACTTACATTCCACCACTGCCAGAGGAATTGTTTAACAACCTGGCCACCTAAACATTGTTCATGTTACTGACTTATAACTGATCTATAAAGCATTAACTAATGTTACCTGATTAACTGATTTAACTGACTTAACGACCATTGGGTATAACTGACAAACCCTGATTAGAAAGTGCAACCAAAATTCCTTAAATTCTGTAAACAGGAAATTGATCTTTATATATATATATATATATAAAGATCAATTTCCTGTTTACAGAAAATATATATATATATATATATATATATATATATATATATATATACAGTATATACAGTATATATGAAGTTTAATATCATGAAATGTATATGCACATATATATTATATGTATGTAAATTACAAGACGCAGTTAATGTAGATTGGCTGCCTCTTGATCCCATTGAGACCCAGAACTGAGCTACCCTAGGTTAACCTTGAAAATTATTAAGTTTTCAGTATTGTCTGGCTCTGAAAAAAATCCTCCAAAAGTGATCTATTTATGCAGAGCTAAGGAAAAATAGAAAGGTCATGGTTTAGGTATGCATGTCAAGGGAGAAGGTATGTTAAAGTATGGTGATACTCACTGAATATGCATCACACAACTACTGCTCATGATGTAAGTCAATGTGCATTATACACACGTCATCGTAAGTCTCAGGGAAGACTTGAACCATGTGGGGAAGAGAGAAGTCAGAGCTCCCTCACTGAGGTATGTATGTCTGGAGGTCCAACCCTCTGGGGCCCAGTTGAATGGGAAATAAGACTGTATTCACCTGTACCTTCTGCGCCCGCCGCTTGTCTGCTCTCTGGTTCTGGTGATAGATGCGGCTAAAGTTGGACACGATGACAGGGACAGGCAGAGCAATTACCAGCACCCCACTCAGAGAGCAGATTGAGCCAAAGATCTTCCCTGCAATCGTTTTAGGAACCATGTCTCCGTATCTGTGGAAGGTGAAGGGAGAAAGAGAGAATACATTTAGCGAAATGTCTTTTTATGCATTTAATCCAATCTGTTGGTTAGCTCATCCTTCGAGTAACACACATCCGACAGGAGGTCTTCCACATCACAATATAACATACTATAAGTGAGTTCAACAAGTTGCCCATTCATTTCTCTTTTACAAGGCTTTCATCTTTCTTTTTGGACTTCTTCATGCTGCATGTGTCCATCCCTGCCAGAATGAAACTTGACCTGCTGACTTTATTCCACCCCGAGAGAGAAAGAGAGAGGCTCCCACCAAACCTCCTCTATCACTGAATGGCACAGTAAAGTCCACAGACTCATTCACCAAGAGCAGATACTATTAACCTTTAGAGAAGAGAAAAAGAGGAGGACACAGTGAATGCCAGGGACATTTCCCAAAAGTAATTTAGCCCAATTCAATCTGAAATATTTGCAAGTCAAAAGCAATCTCATCTTGACTTCAACGACAGATAACACAATTACAATAACTATATTAAACCCCCTCCTTTTTTCCTAAGGAAGAAGCCAGACTGCAGGATTCAACAGTGGAGAATAACATTCAAGCTTTGAAGATATTCAAAGCTAAAAGAGCACAACTTAAGTTGGAAAAGCAACCTTTATTTCTAATGTTCTTCCTTTCTTATTCATGAGTAAAAAGTGCAGGTCATTTGTTCTCCTTTTCTAGCTAAACAAGAAGTTCGACTGAATTTATTAGAACTGACTAAAAGTCCCACTACAAATAAACCTGAAACAAAAAGCATTTAAGCATCCAGCCATTCACATAATTAGGTAAAGACTGATTTTGGAAAGAGGTTTATTTTTTACATCAATAGGGTAGCATTTTGAACAGAAATCATCCCCCGCCCCCCCATAGTGAGTTCCATAAACCTGTACGTCAGTTAAAATAATGTAATGTATTAATGTAACCTCAAGAACTACCTTCTCATTTATTGCAAACGATAACTTTCCCTTTGTATTTATCAAACTCATTCCATCATATGAAAAACAGAATCATGGTGTAGCTTGTGATTTAACTGTAAATTATTATTGCCAATCCAATCCAACTGTACAATTACTACAAAGCACACGTGCTCAACATGTTGCAGTGTGCATATTACAGATTCTCTTGGGTAAACGGACAAATAAGATAATGATTAATGGACACGCTCATCTGTGAACATATCTTGTGCAAATTTGCAGTTTGGTTGCCGCTGAGAGGCTGACAGGAAAAGTCGCAGCAGAAGCAAAGCCAGAAAGACAGCAACAAAATATTGCCAGGGAATATGTCTTTTCTCCAGCTTGTCACACTCATCCCTTTAGAAAGCAATGTGATGTGTCAGAAACAGTGAAAATCGAGAGACATGGTGTGTCAGCTAGCTGTAGTGTGAATAAACCACGGATAGGTGGAATTACAGAGAGATTAAGCTACCGTCACGCACTAATGGAATCACACACATATACTTTACACAAAACATCTGCTTAAGTTTACACTCTGGAAGTGGGCACTTGAGGTGATAGCATGTACATGTATCAGTGGTAAGTCCATTTACCAAATTTTCATTTTATGCCAACTTATACTTGTACTCTACTAGATTTTGGGGGGAAATCTTGTGCTTTTTAGTATATAAGATACAATGCATTGTCATAAAGTAAATTAAACCGCCCAACAGTACAGCATGTAGAATGGCTGAAAGCTCTACTACAGCCAGCTACAACATTCAAATCCTGTTTATGTCAACGCATCAGTAAAAATAATCCAATAGTATAATTTATAATAATGACAGAGGAGCCCGTTTTTCCTGCATAATGAATAGTTTTGCTTTCGCTAATAAGACATAGACACTTCTACTGAAATACATTTTTAATACAGGACTTTTACTTGTAACAGAGTATGTTTTACACTGTGGTATTGGTAATTTTACTTAAGATCTAAAAAATTCTTCAACCACTGACATACACTCATTTGCCAGTTTAGTAGGTACATCTTGCTAAAACTAATCCAGTCTGATACTACAGACCTTCAGGAAGGTTATAATGTTCAGTTTGTGTTGAAACAGCTTTAGAGGGATGCTGATTCAACTTTATGATCATTTTGGAGGCTGCAGTTTGTGGTGCTATTGAATTGTATTGGGTTATAATGAGAGTGGTTTCTAATACTTAGTGTATTAATGTATCCTCATTTATATAAACAGGCTTGACAAAATATTAGAAACACTTCTCAGTATAATGCAATACAACCCAACGCCACCACAAACTACATCCTCCAAATTTAATATAACATTTAATCAACACTTCTTTAAAACAGTTCAACAAAAACTGATTGTGATAACTGAGTGTATGTACACAGAAAACAGAATCTCCCCATATTTTTGAATATATTCTTTTCTGAAAAATGCCTATTTTCCAGTGATCCTTCATTAACACTGTAGGTTATTGTGTGACAGATGGATACATTTTCACATGGATACTAACAACACAAGGATATAACAGCATTTAGCATTGGTCCCCTGATGCATATGTAATGTACTTGGCAGAGTGCACATCTAGTCAATCCACCTGTTACTGCTACGCATGCATGCATATGCAAAAACAACTCTTATACACATGCATGCACACAATTACACCAGTCTGAACAAAAAAATAGTGCTGTGAAAAAAGTATTTGAAAACAGACATCTTTATAAATGTATCGGATGTGTTACTCTGTGTCCTTTTTGCGCAGCATGCTTTTTCTAAATAGCACTCATCAAATTCATCCACTTTGATGGATCACAGAGAATAGCGCTGGTTGTTATTTGAGGACTTGGCAAACAGTATCCCAGATGCTCTCCATAAATGAACAATAATCTGCATAAGAAGTTGTGCTCATGATAGTCGTTTTATAATTTAATGAAGCTTTTCTGTCACAATCTGTTGATGATAGTAAAAATGCAGAAGGCACACACACACACACACACACACACACACACACACACACACACACACACACGTCACAGAGTTCGGCAAAAACAAGCCGAATATGAAGTGGAGGGTGGTTTTCGCATCAACAAAGCAAAGCACTGCCCACACACAGTGAACCACTGGTCCACAGCCATAACTAAGAGTATACTTACAGA
>NC_050184.1:24872842-24882842 GCF_008315115.2 Sander lucioperca | reverse complement strand
TAGATTACTATGTTAGCTGCCTACATGTGTTTTAAGTACATTTGTAGGCTACAAGTGTTTTGTTAAAAAAGTGAGTGGTCACAACACAATCTTCCATCCATAGTTAAAGCCTAAACAACTTTTTCTATGAGCTATTTTTAAATGTTAAACTCTTAAGAAATTACTCTTGCTGTTTTTTTACTTTGATATTGCTTATTTAGGGTTATAGAGAAATATGTAATATATGAAGTTTCCAGAGGCTTTCAATTCAAACAAGGCAGCAAATCTCAGGCTGGGCGATAAAGTTGAAATATCAATATACTCTATCAGGTTATGGCAAATGTATGCAAAATCAAATAAAATGGTCAATCATTTTTTTAACTGTGTTCTATTATTATACATTACATCAGGATGACGTGTGAAGAACTGCAACAATTATTTTCATTAGTTTTGATTTTGAATTGCTAATTCAGAAAACATAACTTTGCAAAATGCTAATTATATCATTATGATGACTGATATCATAATTAATTATCACTCACCCATAGCAAAACCAAGAAGAATATGTGAATGCTGCTCCACATTATGACACTCAGTATGATCATAATGCAGTGAACATAAAATATGGCTGCATTGATTATGAACATAGAAAGCAAAAAGTTATTTCAGCATATTTATCAATTCATATTTACAGCTGAGCTCTACTGTGAAAAATGCATGTGTTACAGAGGCCATAAATGATGATTCCTCATAAAAATATCCATAAGTGGTAGTAGACTTCCATTTTTATTGGGAAACCTGTCACAGACCAATGAAGCTTAGCTCCTTTAGCTTCAGCAGAGTGAAAGATTGTCTCTCCAGGCCTTTAACCCTCAACCATCCATCCATCTGTAGTCTCATCTGACATTTCATGGCCAGTCACTCAGATGGAAGTAACTCGCATGACACATGGCTCTTCAGGGATGGGACAACCATCTATAATCACCCCCACAAATGTCACCACAGGAAATCAAGAAATAAGGAGGTGGAGGAACAACAGGTCTCTACCTACATCGAGGTAGACCGATAGTAAAGAAGAGGCTAGAGCACAAGATAATGTAAGAGAGCAGTTGAGAAAGATATGCAGCAAATCATCTCTGTGACCCCTCAAATAAAGTCAGCCCTTCTGTCTATTTAGACATCATATTCTTTAAAAAAAATTACAAATGCAAATTAAACCATAACTTTGGACTTTTTCAGGTGTGCAGAATTGCTACATATGACAGGCTTTAATTATATCTTATTTTTCAATGTCAAAGATGGACCACGTCAGCACTTTATTTGAAGGGCCACAAACATACATATATATATATATATATATATAGTAGTGCTGTCAGTTAAACGCGTTATTAACAGCGCTAACGCAAACCCATTTTAACGGCGTCAATTTTTTTATCGCGAGATTAACGTTCTTTTTGGCCTCAAACTTTGTAGTCTATTTCACATGCTGTTGCAACTAGTAACATTTGAAAAACTACAATACCACACCGGATCTAGCTATACTGGAAACAAAACAACAGGCACGCCGTACACACTTGTTTGGGCTTGCGAGCCGGCCAAAGAGTAGTAGGCTAACGTTACGTTCTGAGTGGATGGTGAGCGCGAGACGCCGAAATGGATGCCAATAAGATTCTGAATGGAAAGTTTACTTTTAAAAAGTTGCCAAATGGTTCCATTGACAAGACCAAAGTGATCTGTGTGTTTTGTCGTTGTGAACTGAGCTATCATCGCAGCACGTCCAGTCTGAAATACCACTTGATGGCCAAGCACACAGCTGATGCGAATTCTCCGATTAATTCTTCTGCGATTAATTCTGAGTTAACTATGACATTATTGCAATTAATCGTGATTAAATATTTTAATCGTTTGACAGCACTAATATATAGCAAGAATACCATGAGGTATTCACAGTATGCAGCCTCTGTGTGAATAACGGCTCTTTGACTGGCATGTTAATTGCGGTAATGGCCTCGTCCAAACAAGGCCATTGCCAACAGTTTAGTATACACATCTACAATATAAACCTAGGTATTTGTAACAGGTGAGAAAAATGACTGGGGAAGATTTAAAAATCAACACATGTGAAAATCACAGAAAAATGTTACTGCCAGCAGCCATTTACTATCATTCACTTACATGTTATACTTCAGTTAAACACCTCATATTATCAAGAGTAGGAGATGGCTAAAGTAACATATTGTGTTCATTGTACTGTTGGTCAATTAGAGCTTCGGCGATTTTGTAAGGCTGAAATGAACCATTGTATTGCTGTAATGCTAAGGACTTGCATTTACTATGTGAATGTAACAGCAATATAAAAGTGCTGTATTTAAGTTCCAATTCCAATCGCTCACATAAGTTGGGCATTTCACAAGTGGGAGATAACAACTTTGCAATTGCAAAATCTGCATTGCAGTGTTTCCGAAACATTGATTTATTTGTGGTGGCCTGCCACATTATCAACATTGACTACCACATATTGATTTTCTATTTTTCTTTTCCCATTTCAAATGGCACTGCATTGATTCGCTCAGCCCCTCCTCCCTCCTCCAGATGGCTGGCCAAATTCCGGAATAGAATCACTCCAGAGTTCATGAGGGATTAGTATCATGAACACCTCTGCACAAATTTTCTAAAACTGATGTCTATGTTCTAAACATAACGCTGTCAATCCCAGAGACCCAACTTTTCAAATAAGATATTAGCAAGCATGTAAGTAGCCTAGCTAGTAAGGACGTTAGAATACAGCTGGGTTGTCGAGGTTAGCACGCTGTACATAGCTGCTAGCTAGATTGCCCTTGTACTGTATATCAGGATAATCAATCTACAATAATCTCTTCACACACACGCTACATTATTCAGTGTTTCCTTTTTCATTCACACACAAAAGCAACCACAACTATAGCAGAAATCCAGTTTCTTCCAGGGTGCACCAGGAGACATATAGGCTATTTTGTCATTTACATTTGTCAAGTGATGAGAGGGGAATAGGAGAAAGAAACACAGATAAGTTAATAAAGTGAAGGGTATTACTCTCATACTGCACTGTACACAGAAAAAAGGTCATTACCATCACTCACTTGACAACCAATCTTACTGGGAATCACACTGAGGGATTGCTGCCATTTCTCTGTAACACACATCCAGTTTGCTACATTATGACTTGGAATTGGACTAACTTTGACACTTTGCAGAGTTTCATCAACATTGACTTTTCACAGCTTTGTATACTTTATAGTTTGACTTACCACGGCAAAGGAAAATACTTGATTTTGATTGGCCAGATGCTCTGCATTGTTTGTAAATAACTGGACAGCTTTGGTGTTGCATCACCATTGCTGTGTTACAGTAAATAAATATTGCACTATGGGCTTTGGTCATTACTAGGCTTCTCACAATTGTTAGAAGTAGCACCATTTTTACACTAAGTTTGACAAAGATCTTGCTAACACAGGGTTTCTTGATTGTATTACATCAGACATGAATAGACATTTAACCATATTTTAATCTTAGGCAAGTGGTCATGGTACAGTACAAGCAGGATAATTCCCGCTAAGCATTGTGGTTAATAATAAATGTTGGATGCTTAAATGCTTACTGTTGTTCAAATGTGAATCCAGATTAAGAGGAATCAATGTAAGGGCAGAGCGAGCAGAAATTATCACTATGTTGAAGGCATTGCTTAATATGCTTATTTCTAATGATAATAGATGGTATTTCCCCCAAAACAATAACACATAAAATAAACTTATATAAGGTCTGAGGTTAGAGTAGCTAATTTAACTTCTTTTGATGTGTCTGTTGTATACCAAAAACAAAACAACTATTGTTAATTTTTCTCAAATGAGGGATATTAAAGGGGTTATAATCATTACTTTTATATCAACAATGGCTCACATCACTACTTGCATAAAGAGGACGCTGGTAGAGATGAACCCACAGAGAATTATCAACCCTCAGCACTACAGAGCGTGTCAGTGTTTTCCGGCTCATTGTTTTGATTTAACGCACCACAGCTTTAGTGTTTTTTCATCCACTCACCGCTCTCATCAAAGCCCTACCTGCCCAGCAACAACCAGTAGACAGTTGCTGGTTGTCGCTGTCAGGCTGTTCACCAGCTAGTCGTGTATATAGTGGACAATGTAGCAGCAAAAGAACAACATATTTGTGGAGACTAAAAACAGAGCTAAAATGAGAGTGAATATAAGACTTACATTCATCAAGTGTTCAGAAATCTCCAAATGTTATTGTTGCTAGGTATTTGCTGGATGCATAAATAGGCAACAGAAAATGTTTCCATATCAACTTAAAGGGTGACAATAAATCTGTGTTGTGTTTACTCAGAGTTAAGGTTTAAAAATGAATACTCAGAAACTGGTGGTTATCACTACCTTGCCCCACTGGTGCTCCATCCCGCCCCATTGCTCAAGTTTAGCTTCCTGTGCTCCAGCAACTGCAGTGAGTGGAAAAACCCTAATCCAAGCAACTAAACATCTTTTTAGAAACCTACGTGTGATGCTACAGATGCTGTTTTCCAGAAGAGTCCCATTAAGCAGTGTGAGTACACTTACTTGCCAGGACGTCAGTGAATAATAGACTAATAGATAATAGAGAAGGAGTGTGTGCGGCCGTGTATGTGTATGCACCTCTGTAATTAATTAATTGATTACCAGACTGCTATCAACAGAACGCTTCAGTGAATCGACTTCCAAGAGTAACCAGGAAGTGCAACACAATTACCAGAAGAGAAGGAGCATAACAAAATTTAAATATGAATTACATCTGAGATAGGACAAGTCCCCAAAGCTTGCACTACTGACTGCCTGCATACTGCCTAATTCACAGAAATAGTTGTTCCATTAACACATTTGTGCATCTGCCTGTGTGCATATGGTAAAAAAAAATTACGCGTATGAGCGTGGTTATGTACACATGTCTGATAATAGACATATCTCTACAAGTGCTGAAATACTTTCAGGCCATGGAGGGCTGATACGAGTGGATGTATGGGGATATAGGGCTGCAACAACGAATCGATAAAATCAATAGAATTCGATTATTAAAAAAGTTGTCAACGAATTTCATTATCGATTCGTTGTGTTGTGCAACTATTACGCCACTCAGTCGCAGAGATAAAAAAAAAACTGAGTCGAGCGCAGAGCGGAGCGGAGCAGCACAAAAGAAAAGAAAAAAGAGCAGAGCGGGGGTAGAGGAAATACGGAGAGAGACCGGAGAGACCCGTAACGTTGTTCTGAAACACACGGCAGAGGCAGAGAAATCAGTACGACCTAAGACATCCAAAGTGTGGGAGCATTTCACACTAAATAAATCGAAAATGTGTTAATTGCAAGATAAGCAAAAGCGACACGGCATGGCACAGGCGCACCACGTTGATGATTCAGCACCTAAAACGTAAACATGTTGGAGTCCTTGATGAGGAGGAAGGGAGTTCAACAGCAGGGTAAAGTCACTACAGAATCCTACTTTTGTTCCGTTTTGAAGTGAGGAACGTAACGTCTCTCCAGTAGCTCTTCTGTTGCTGGTGTTTACTCGTTATCCAGCTTGACAAGCATGACAAGCTAGCGTTAGCTCGTTAATAACAGTAGTAAAGCAGGCAAGACTAAAGACACGTTTTTATTCACTCGCCTTTTGTGGCCCATTCATTTTTCAATCTGTTATCATGTATATATTCTGTGCTTTGTCCCGTATCAGTTATTGTTGACAAATATGTGTGTGTGTTGTACTTTTTAATTTCATTTTAAAGTTCTTTTATAGCACTTGGTCATCTTAAGCTGCGTTTAAATGTGGTGTACAAATGAACTTAACTTGCACTTACTACAATGATGGTAATAATTTAATGAATAAGCTTCAAGTGTGTGTGTGTGTGTGTGTGTGTGTGTGTGTGTGTGTCTTGTCTGTATCTGCTCTTTGGGTTACTTACCTTTACACAACTATTAACTAAAACAAGTATGTATGTATGTAAGTATGTATTGAGTTGATGTAAATTAATGCTTTTGTTTTTTTTATCCGATTCATCGATTAATCGAAAAAATAATCAACAGATTAATCGATTATTAAAATAATCGTTAGTTGCAGCCCTATGGGGATAAAACCAGTAATAGCTGCTGGTAATTGAAACAGGAATCCATCTATCTCTGTGAGATGGGTACATTGAGTGAGTGTGTCGGTGTGGCAGAAGAGAGGAGGAGAGTGTGGTTCAATTAAACTGCTAATGAGAACTAACTGCACTCAGTTTGAAACACAAATCTCTGGAGAAATGTTTGAATTCTGAGATTGATCTTTTTTGTTGGATGCAAGACATCAACAATGTAGAGCTTTCACCTAGTAATCAAACTTACAGAGTGGGCAAGGCAGCTACAACCTGCACAACTCCTGTGCTATATGTCTCTAATAGTGTGTGACATTACAGTCAGCAATGTAAGGAGAGAGGTTGGGAGAGGTCAAAAAAGAATGAGACCACATAATGTCCAAAGTCTTAACAATATATTGGATGCTAGATTATCGAATTGCATCAAAAATGAAATTACAGTACATACTGCACATATTTTACAGGCCACATGTTTCAGTCACGCTGATGCCATGGCTCAAAGGATTGCAATATCAGTCTGTCTGTTAGTTGGTCCACCACTTTGTTTCAGACTGAAATATCTATATATAACTATTGGATGGACTGCCGTGGAATTTGACAGACATTCATAGTCCCCAGAGGATGAATCCTACTGACTTGGTGATCCCCTGAATTTTACTCTAGCGCCACCATGACTATTGGATGGAGTGAAATTAGGTGCACACACTTATGTCCCCCTCAGCATGAGTTCACTTCACTTTTCATCTAGTGCCATTATCAGGTTAAAATTTCAATTGGTCCAGTACTTTGGTTTATGACCAATTACCTGCAAAACTAATAACATTCCCATCAGCCTCAGGTGTACTCTATGTAAAGTGCTAATAAGCAAATGCAATATATAAGCATTTAGCTCAAAGTGCAGCCTCACAGAGCCGCTAGCATAGCTGTAGACTCTTGTTTCTAAATGTCACCCTTACTGTTCTTGATTAAATTTAGTTATGGTTACTTCTTTTGTATTATTTCCAGCGATTTCTTTAATTTTTGATAATAAAGTTTATTGTTCACCTGAAAAATATCATAGCAATATCAATATATTCGTTAATTATTTGTTCATGTACAAATAATACTAGTTTTTTAACTAGTATTATTTGTATTATTTTGATGTCAAGTATCAGCTGATACATCTTTCTTAAATTAAATTTGAAATATCTATATTGAAATTGGCCTAAAAAAGTATAGGTTGTGCTCCACTAAGAAGAGAAAGTCTTCTCCCTGTCTCTCTATTCACCTAGGCCAACTTAAGCCACTTCATGACAAAAAATTACAAACATATTGTATTTTATTGCATTCTATGCTAGTCTGGCAAAAGAATCCGGAGCTTTCAACTTATTTTCCCTACTGTATTTTAATTTAAACTTCAGTGATAGCTGTGGCGTTTTATCTATCTCAAGTCTACTATATGCGCAGGACTCTGTTAGAAACAACCTTTTATATGAGACTGTGTCGGCAGGTCCACATTATCTAAACAAAGTATGTCTAAAACGGAATACACCAGCATTATGAAGTGTTAGAATTCTATTATGTGCTTCTTTGATCTATCATATCTGTTTTTTTTTATTTTTTTTCGTTTAACACACGTTCCGAATTCACGCCCAACCTTCCATGTCCTCCCTGTGCTTGACCCTTGCTGGAACTGATGTTCAGAGATGAAAAGAAGCGAGGCTGTGTGGAGAGATAAGGCTGGAAGTGAAAGAAGAGAGAAAGAGAAGGTCAGAGCCTGAGAGTTCAGGGGTCATCTACATGCTGCAGTGAGCCCATAACAGCAAGGTAACCAGCTGGCTGGTCCCAGCACAGCTTTCCACAGGGATCAAAGAGAAGAAGGAACAGACACAGAAGAGAGAAACAAAAATACTTTAAAGGAAGGCGTAGAGAGGGAAATGCAAATGTGGAAAAAGAGACTGTAGTGAGGAGGAAGCAAAAGGGAGGGGCTTTACTGCTGTGGGATTCGAGGGTGACCCCAGCAGAGAAAGACATCAAATGAGACAGAGGGACGAGAGATAAATTAATAGAAAAAGGGAGAGAGAATGGTGAAGCACATTTCAGGACGTCAGATCTACTCTGCTTCCCATTCAGGTCACAGTGATTGCATTTGTTTAACTTTGCCAGACCATTTCCTCCTGTCGTAGAGGATGAACGTGTGCGTTTGTGTTGTTTAGGTTTGTGTGCGTTTTTGTGAAACAGAGTGAGCACATGTTTGTTTGTTTGTGTGCTTTTGTGTGTGTGCCGGCAGTCTCCACATTTAGTTACTGTCCCTTTGTGTTGCTATGTTACATTTCTTGCACTGTGTGTGAATGTAATACATTAATATAAAACGAAAAGATTTTCGCAGCCCAATTCAAATTCAGTCCATTAATAAGGAACCAAATGTGCCACCAAACACAACATAAGAAAACCCTCTCAAAAGGCCCTGGCGGTGCAGCAGGTCTAGAATGATTGACTTGACTAAAGTATTGAACTTTTTTCCACAGGGAGATGGAAATTAATTAAGCTCTGGTTCACCGTTCCTGCCTGAGCTCCCATGTGCCTCCACAGGTGAAGCCATTTTACATGCTACACATCCCCTGTAGCTTGTGGACTTTGCTGATTTAATTGTTTCCTATCCAATTAATTAAAACAGATCCATAAAATCTACTGTAATCCTAAGTGGTGTGAGAATCAAGGTTATAATCGTTAATGAAATTGAACAAAATAATGAAAAACTAGGTGGGAAAAAACATCATCGTAAACTGAAATAAAAATTAGGGATGTCAAAATAACGTGTCAATTTCGATAAATTAATCTGAAAAAAAATAACGCGTTAAAAAAAATAACGCAGATTAATCCATTCTATATTGATGTTTGACCCGGAAGAATGAGAATGTGCTGCCAGCTAGATCAAATTTTTTAATCGATTGACAGCCCTAATAAAAATAAAAACGAGGCATTACAAAAAAACAATATCTAACTAAAACTGTAATGTCTGTTTGCAAAACTAACTAAAATAAAATAAAATAATCGAATAAATGTCCTTAGTTTTTGTCTTTGTCAATGTCTTTCATAGAGCAAATAACGTTATATCTTTCAGAGTTGACATTTCCAACCATAGACCTGTTTCATACAGTCTATACGCCATAGACTGTATAAAACAGGTCTATGGTCATATAGTTTCTGACTGGGAACCTAGAAATTCCGACATTCCATGTCAAATTGAACACAACACAGTCCATGCCCTTCGCCTGGCATCATGGCGGTACCGAATGTCGGAAGAAAGCGACAGAGACCTATTTGATTATGACTGTGTCAGATAAAAGCAAGTGCATTGCAGTGGAAGGTGGTAAAATATGTGGACAATTTATTAAAGGGAAAAATCCCACGAATTTGAAAGTACATTTGAGAAGCGCGCACAAGGAGGCTAAGCTGCCCCCCCCCCCCCCGCAAAGCCCCCTTTCCCCGAAACAGAAGCTAACCCCGGTACAGGGCATGGATGTATGGATACAGGGCCAGGCAGCATGACAGAGACAACCGCAGGACAGAGAACACTATAGGAGGGCTTTCACCGGCGACCCGATAGCTGCTGGTTAGTAAATACGCAGGAACACCACAAGCGAGAGGAAGTGTGGGTTCAGTATTGATACTGGGATGTTTACACAACTGTGTGAGTCTTTTAAGTTTGCCACTTTACTTGAACCAAAGTTCAAAACACCTGTTCATATGTCTTCTTTAGTCTGTTGGCTACACATTTTGCACTTACTGCGGCGTCTTGTATAGACTGTTTACATAGTTGTGCTCATCATATGTACATTGTATGTACTGGTGTTATTGTTGAATATATTGTACATATTTCTAAAATTGTAT